>NC_061100.1:109832878-109865378 GCF_015104395.2 Macrobrachium nipponense | reverse complement strand
TTGTGAGAGAGCTTTCTATGAAAATATAACTGAGACCAGGATCGGGTAGGAACATATGCTTTTATTGTGTGGTGATTCAAGACCACTGGGGAATTAACTGTCGTGTGGTTTACTTTAACAACAGGGTGAATAAAATGTACTGCTAGATTCAGCTATCATGGAATTCCGTAAGGAGTCGTGGATCCCAGGTCCAGCAGAGTGGGGACCTCTTATTGCTTCCTAAAAGGTCTCATGAATAACGTTCTATAGATTAGATAGGTTGCCTTTCTAACTTTAGTTGTGAAATACAGTAACCAGATTTGGCGAAGTGGTTTTCCCTTAGAGTTTCCTACATGAAATAAAAGGCATCCAAGCCTTTTATTTCACTCTCAACGTGGTTAGGAAGTCACGTAAAGCCGTTGGTCCCGTTGCTGAATAACCACTGGTTTCAAGCAACGTAAAAACACCATACAACCAAACAAGCCATAGTGATGAAATAATTATTGTGGCCGCGAAGTACCAAATATGAACTGTAGAGGAGGCCATGTATGTCGAAGAAGGAGCATTAAACCCCCTTAGAACGTATCAGGGTAGGACTCCCCAACTGATTTGGGGGCATAAGAATCTTTCCAGAATATTCAGAAGATCGGCTTATTCATTTATTTCAGAATAGTCAAATATTGGAAAAAGACTTACTGCCTAGCTTCTAGTTTATGTGATTTCTAGGAGACACTGGGTTCGTTTAACCAACCGGGAATGGACTGGAAGCTTCCAGGTGACGGGGGATGAAAATTCGGATAAAAGTTTGCTCAGGAATTGTACGTGTCTTTTACCCGAATGCAGATGCGTTCTGTCCCCATGTAGCCACGCATTGCAGCTGGAATAGTGGCATTAGAAGACATTGCAAATAATGTAAATAAGAACCTCAAAAGATAGTAGTTACTAACAATAACTGAATTGCATCTATGCAAGGTTGGCATTACCTTGAACGAGTTTACAGTAGTTCTGGAACCTAAGGCAAATATTCCATGATGTGTTTTCACAGTGAAAGCTATTTGACAGCAATGTTGGTAAGTAAAAAGCTGTACACCATTAAAACTCTTGAATTTTTTTGTCAGGTAAATGATCAGTAAAATTGTCTAAAAAATAATTTTGTGTTAGCTATCAATGCATATGACAAGTATCACATTCACCAGTTATGACATTGTTGTCTAATGATGGAATTTCAACAATAATAGTCTAGTTTATATTCCGAAATTATTAACAGAATAACAGTGCACGATTTTAGAAATGACTCATTATTGTAAAAAGGAAGAAGGGTAATTAGCCACAAAGTAAATAGTGAGGAAAAAACAAGTTTGTGAGATAAAAGGAACTGTTAAAAAAATAAACTTAAAATCTAGAACGTGGATCACCTCCAAGGACAGGTAAACAAGCTTCATCATTATCTCTGCAACACAACGAAGGATCTTTTTTTTTTTTTTTTTTTTTTTTTCTGGAAATAGACGACGAACCGGAAGAGTGACAAGAGGAGTTCCTCGAATGAAATTTAATTCCTCGACAAAGGATGTTGTTGCTTGTGTTGGTCTGGAAATCCCACTAGTTATCGTTCCCTTTCCATTTACTTTCCGTGTGAAGTGGAATTTTCGTTTTCAACGTTCGTGGACCCAAAACGCAGCAAACAAAATAAGTTCGAAGTCGCAATTCACAGTATATGATGAGCGCCGAGCCAAACACCATCAAGCAATTTATGACTTGTTGGTCATACAGAGCAGGCATTACCTATCCAGCTGTTGAATCACCACGGTCATTGTTTATAGTGCGCCATTTCATTCATTTTGTTATGCATCTATTAGTTTCAGTAGTTATTGTAAAAATGACCATTAAATTAGGTTGTATTGTAATTACTAATTGCTTTTCCAACGCAGCAGATAGATAAATAACTCACTAACGAGGATGGACACAATGACCGATGACTCGTGTTGAAAGTGAAAACTAAATTAGTTTGGTAGTAACTATTGTTTCCTTATGTTTTCAACTAATATAAAAGCAGCGATGAGGGTCAAGTCATGCGGCAGAGTTCCTTGGATATGCCAGGACTGCTAAGCTCTTGGAGCATCTCTAGTGCTTGATGCTGGAAAGATCCTCATTTATTTATGTAATAACTAGTAATCGACGCCACCAAATAGACAACGTGGGGAGAACTGATAGAGGCCGCGAAAATAATTGACACAACGCTCATCTGTAGATGCCTAAACCTCCTTTGACTTGTACGCATTCAGTCGAAAATAAATATCCAATAGAGACAACCATAATTGCGCAATTTACAAAAGCGATATCATTTTATCATGATCTATTTAATAAAACACAATTTATTTTTGGCTAAAGTGATTTGGATCCCACAGCTTTCTCTGTCACAAAGTTCATTTTAAAAAGAGCTGCAGCAATTTGGACATATCATTTAGCAACTGGATTAAAAAAAGATTATTGAAATATGATCGACGTTACTTAAGGGTTTATTTAATTTCCGCGAAAGTGACGGAGTGTAAATATCCTCCCATTTATTTTATCTCTCTCTCTCTCTCTCTCTCTCTCTCTCTCTCTCTCTCTCTCTCTCTGTGAGACCAGCATTCGCCTGTCGAACCGGACGAAGAAAGGTTACATGAGATCTTTTTCCAACGTCGTTTTCTGAATTAATGATCATAACCAATGTCTAACGTAATCTGAACTCCACAACACTAGTGTCAGTACATATTTCTGTTCTTGATCGACCAAGAAAAATCTTGACCGTACTCATATGCAATTTCCGATTACAAAGCTATAAAGTAATAATTGAAAAGAATAAGAATTTACATATGTACCCCCTCCAACGGAATATAGCGGTCGAATATGACAGTATTTTATCAAAAGAACCACTTTTATCTTTAAACCTTGTACAGAACTCACTAAAATTTGTCAGTTTCTTAAACCGACCACCTTTCCTGAGACGCAAGAAAGACATTAAAAATATTTTCTATCATGTTCGCAGGAACAGACTCCGAAATACAAAGGCCTCTGAGATTAATTTCCAGACCTCGTAGAAAGAAACCCCGTGTACGAAATACCATTTAACATTCAATTACTTCAGTCATCACGAAACTTCTCGAGTTCCATATTGGAGAAGGGGGCTCATGAATCTTTGAAGTCTTACACAGATACCGTATGAAAATTACAATTCTAATAAAAAAATTTATTAATCTCACGGAGAGTATTTGCTTCTCCTACAGTTACAACTGCATAAAATAGTTTCCCAGAAGTAATTATATCCAGGAATGAGAGGCAATTTTGCTACATAATCCTATAATAGCAAGATGCAATGTTTGTAGACATCTGGAAAATTTTAAATATATGACACCAAAGTTTATTCTTCAACGTATTGAAAGCACTTTCGCGATAATGTCCCCAAGCAAAGGAACATCTGTCTCGGGTGATTCAATTATTGTAGCTGCAATTCATGAAAACCTATCACTATAACTCCTGTGATGTCATCGAACGCCAAGGAATAGAAGGTAAATAAATGTAAAAAAATTACAAAATTCCATTGGGAGGATATTTATCAAACCATTTTGGGAATTGTTTGTCGAGTCACTGAAAATAACACTACCCTGACTTGAGCGGCCTGACTTCTGTGGTCTTGCAATTAATTAAAAGTCTCTCTCTCTCTCTCTCTCTCTCTCTCTCTCTCTCTCTCTCTCTCTCTCTCTCTCTCGTAATATCTCCCCGGCCAAGGTGTAATTAAACACACTGGATTATCTTTCTATTATCTTTTTATCCAGAAATTCGTATCCGAGACCCACATACGCTGAATACCTAAGAGGCAGAAGAGTTTCTTTTTTTTTTCTTCCTCTCCACTTCCTCCTCCATTTATGTCTTATTCCAGAAAGGTCTCACAAAACATTTAATCAAGGGAGATAGCATTTCCTCTCGTGTATTTCTTTTTTACATCCTTAATTACTTCCAGCAGCGCCATCAAATGAACATTCATCAAGGATCTGCAAAAGGTTTCTTCATACGAGTAATTAGAGGCGATATTAAAGCTTGTTAGTATGAGTTGCTCGGCCTTAATCAATCTCTGTTAGGTGGTTACGTAAGAACTGGAACATCCCGCCTGAGATCGAGGATGACAGACAGGTAATTCATTACAGCTGCAGCCTCATGATTCAACAAAGAAGTTCTTATGAAGCTTCAAGCGAACATTTATTTTCCATTTGTTCTTTATACAGGATTTTGTTGTGCTCATCATGCTAGCGCTTTTAAAGTGGTGATGTTTTTCATTCATTCCCCAAAACTTGTGTATATATATATATATATATATATATATATATATATATATTATATATATATATATATATATGCGACTAGTACTATTTTTCTTTTTCCAAGGACGGGCGAGCGTATCTCTCTCTCTCTCTCTCTATCTCTCTCGTCTCTCTCTCTTCTCTCTCTCTCTCTCTCTCTCTCTCTCTCTCTCGAGGAGACCCTTTGAAGATCTCATTGTAACATAAAAAAAAAAAACTTCCATTTAACGAGAGTAAGGTTCTACAAAATAATCATTTTTCGTAGATAGCTGTTGTACAAAAGAATAGGGTGTGCTGTGTTGTCTGTGCTGGAGTTAAAAGGGCTAATTTTAAACAGATACATTAAAAATAAAACGAATACTGACCTTACAAAAACGGACAACGTAAAAGCATTTGGTTAGCGATCATTCTTTGACAAACAGTAGAATTCAAATGGATATATATTAATATAAATATAATGAATATATACATATACACACATACATACAATATATATATAGATATATATATATATATATATATATACATATATATATACATATATATATTATATAATATATATATATGATATATATATATATATATATATATACCATATATATGTATAATAATATATATATATATATATGTATAATCTATGTATGAGTATATGTATATATTTTTTATTCATATATTTATATTAATATATATCCATTTGAATTCTGCTGTTTGTCAAAGAATGACCGCTAACCAAATGCTTTTACGTTGTCCGTTTTTGTAAGGTCAGTATTCGTTTTATTTTTAATGTATTTGTTTAAAATTAGCCCTTTTAACTCCAGCACAGACAACACAGCACACCCTATTCTTTAGTACAACAGCTATCTACGAAAAATGATTATTTTGTAGAACCTTACTCTCGTTAAATGGAAGAAATGGAAGTTTGTTTTTTTTCTGTTACAATGAGATCTTCAAAGGGTCTCCTCGAGAGAGAGAGAGAGAGAGAGAGAGAGAGAGAGAGAGAGAGAGAGAGAGAAGCTCGCCCGTCCTCGGAAAAAGAAAAATAGTACTAGTCGCAGAAAATAGTCTTACTATTTTTTTTTTTTTACCTTTTCAGAGTTTTCCTGTTCTTTACCATTTAATATTTTGGCTATTTCGGAACGACTCCTTCACTGACTTAATAATTTTCATAGATTGACTGTTATATTAAAGATTTAATCTTTTTTCATAGACAGTGAATGTTATATTAAAGATTTTATTTCTTCGAGTGTTATATTAAATATTAATTATTTTTCATAGACAATGAGTGTTATAAATTTCATATTTTTCATAGGCAATGAATGTTATATCAAAGATATAATCTTTTTCATAGACAGTGAATGTTACACTAAAGATTTCATCTTTTTCATAGACACTGTTATATTATAGATTTCATCTTTATATTAAAGATCAGGTAGTATACTTAATCTCACGGAAGACTACTTTACTGCAGCATAATTCATCAAATGAAATTTCCTCTGAAGGACTTTATGCATGTGAAATATTAGGAAATATTTCCATATTTTCTAAAAATGTTTGGTAGGACTAAGCTAAAGACACAGCTTCTGTGACTGTAATTCTGGGAGGGGGTTGCGGGTGGGGGCAACTACATCCATGCCATGGCAAAAGCTATTTCGCTATTTATTAAAGCATACTGTGATATCAGCATCTCTGGCAAATAGTACAGAAAACAGAGGATAATAGAAATCATTACTTCATGTGATATATATATATATATATATATATAGTATATATATATATATATATATATATATATATATATATATATATATATATATATATATATATATATATATATATATATATATATATATATATATATATATATATATATATATGCTAATGTAAGCAGCAATTAAAATAGAGTATCAGTTTCTCACTCATGAACTGGTCTAACTGACTGATATTCAAGGTGACATGAGCTACAGGCTCACAAAAAAAAAAAAATAATAAATAAATAAAAAAATAAGAAAAGATTTGTGTGCTAACCATGCTACAGGGCAAATGGGATCTGTACGTTGGTGTTTGCAATATTAACCTTAAATTATTCTTAATTTGGTATCATAGCATATTTTGTGACTTATAAATGTTAATTAAACATGTTATGGAACACCAAAGAACTGATAGAGCTGTGGGTTAACAGATTTATTGAAAATTTTCAATTTTTAAAATAATTTACGACAAATGGTACGGTTGTTTTGTCAGGAATATCATTTACAGAGGATTTCCTTTCTTCTTCACCACGATGAAATAAACTCTCCAGTCTCTTGCAGGTTTATTGTGAAATTCAAGAAAAGCATCGCTTTAGTTCCTCGTTGGACGAGTGGTTTTCGCGCTCGGCTACCAGTCCGGTGGTCCGAAGTTCGATTCTCGGCTGGGCCAACGCGGAATCAGAGGAATTTATTTCTGGTAGTAGATATTCATTTCTCGATATAATGGGATTCGGATCCCACAAAAAAGCTGTAGGCAACGTTGCCAGGAAACAAATTGGTTCCTAGCCACGTAAAAATAGCTAATCCTTCTGGCCAGCCTTGGAGAGCTGTTAATCAGCTCAGTGGTCTGGTAAAACTAAAATATACTTAGAGTATCGCTGCCAGTATGTATGCCTTGATACACATCGTCTCCTTACCCAACGTTATCCCTACATTAAGGGGTGGGTTGCCTGATGCGCCTTCTCCTCCCCTGCCTTCTATCGAAGGCATCACCCTCCACCAAACCTCTTCTCTCCATACCATATTCCTTACAACATCAATCATGGTTTATTGTTGGGCAAAGGATTTTTTACGGCCGCATGCCCTTGCTGTCATCAACCACATTTATTGGCGGTAGGCCTCGCCTTCGACTCAAAATTCCACCTGCAAGGCAGCAGTTTTCCCAGATATTGGCGATGGGCCTAGCCTTCGACTCAAAAGTAAGACTGCAAGGTAGCAGCTGTCCTATTAGTCGTCTTTTACGACACGCAGGACGTACGGTGGCAGTATTCTACAACCATTCCACAGGGTCATATGCCATAATGCACATAGAGTGAGATACAATACTTATATGTCACACCACACACACCACACACCACACACAAAAACACACACACAACACACACACACAAAAACCTACACACACACACACAACACACACACCACACACACACACACATATATATATATATAATATATATATATATATATATATATATAATCACTGGTATTAATTAATCCTCTCTCTCTCTCTCTCTCTCTCTCTCTCTCTCTCTCTCTCTCTCTCTCTCTCTCTCTCTCTGCTTAGGCTCTTCATTCTAGTATGTGATACATTAAAAGAATTGTAGAATTATGCGTTAGAATTATGTTCTGAATAACAATAATTTGTTTTTATTGGAACCTTGTATATAAGCATCTGCTGATTGGTTCACATTAAGGTGAAATTTGATTGAAGGAAAGGAAGACCTAAATATTTAATAAAAACAATACTCCTTTTGAGAGAGAGAGAGAGAGAGAGAGAGAGAGAGAGAGAGAGAGAGAGAGAGAGAAATATTTCACTTGAATTATATCTCTTGACACAATCTACTTCGTTTATTAAAATAAATAGAGCTGGCAGAAAATGTATTGCTTAAGAGACTTCCACTAACGAATATTGTAGCCGCGATAAATATTTTTATTTTTTCCTGCAAAGGTTAATTGCTTGAGTAGAGGAGAGTCAGTGTCGCTCTCTGCCACTAAATCAAAGGCGACGAATGGTTCTCTGATGCTTTGGTTTCATTCCATTTTGTAAGCCAGCAACCGGGACAGGTACTGGGTTTTTCTCTTTTTTTATTTATTTATTTACTTCAAAGTGAGAATCATCGTTGCTAAATTATTAGTCCGTCGCGTTGAAGAATTATTATTTACTCTTGTTATTCTAGTGTTTGCCTATTTTGTAAATGAAATATTTTTCAATCTGTTTACAAGTGTCATTTCTAACTAATATTTCCATGCATCACGAAACAGTTCTCTCTCTCTCTCTCTCTCTCTCTCTCTCTCTCTCTCTCTTCTCTCTCTCTCTTCTCTTTCTATGCAAAATAGGTCATTTAGGCTTATTTTCTTTTCAATTGTATCGTAAACCGCATATTATGCCATGATTTTTGCTGGCCTCCTTTGTCCACCAGAAACAGATCCTTTTTTCATTTTTACAAATCCTCCTGCTCTTTACTCCTCTATGTAAATGCGTAAGTATATGTGAGTGCATTAAATTGTTTAGGGGGGAGGGGGTCAGAAAAGGATCGAGTGAGGAGGAAGGGGAGTCTAGGAAAATATTGAAGCTTTGTGTTAATGAAGTAGGTTTTTCGTATGTTGCGTAGATCTGAGTTTCCCAGGTGTCTTTTTATGGCCTTTTTACGAGTGTCTTGAGAGAGAGAGAGAGAGAGAGAGAGAGGGGGGGGGGATGATATGAATCGCATTGGTAAAATTCCATTTGTTGTATGTATGTATGTATGTGTGTATATATATACATACATACATACATACATACATACATACATACATACATACTTACATACATACATACATACATACACACATACAGACAATCATACTTACATACACATACAAGCTACATACACTACATACTATTACATACATACATACATACATACACACATACATAAGCAACTGAAAAGTATAGTTTATTTATAAATAAGTGTTAACTTTTAAGTGAGATTTAATTTTTTTATAATATTTTATTAAAAATGCTATGTGTAAGTTAGCATTAAATGCAATTAGTAACTTTCGTTCTATGATTGATGTTCCTTGATGTTTTATATAAAAGGAAGAAGAAAGATAGTCGGGCTATATATTTAGTTAACAATTTAAAGAGATCATTTACATCACCAAAGAAGTTCGCTTAAACTTAATGGAATCTAAAAAAATTTAAGGTAATTGTAAATTCAGTAAATCCCATCTTGCAACCTACTTTGCATATCGATGACTACTTAACTATTGAAGGTGTATTTGGCTGGTTCAGCGATCATTTTTTAATCTTTCATCTCCTTTTGAATAGACTTATTGGCAGATGAAAGTTCTTACGAACAAGCCGCAATAATATAGATCATCATGCAGAAGATTTTCCGACTTTTAAATTATATATTCAAAACATAAGTGTCTGAAAATCAGTTTGTCAATTCACTGTTGTCGCTAGCAATTTCTTCCAGTCTAAATCTAACATCTATTTATCGCATTTATTGACAAAGATAAAGATGTATCATACGTAATCTCGAGTGGGCACTTCATAATATTTCATAACCATGATTATTCCTTCACAGCAATAGAGAACAAAGCGCATCATATAACGCTATATGCACTCGACAGCTGTTTCCTTGTTTGAGATGAATTAAACTCTGGCTCTTTTTAGTGTCTGCATTGTCTAATGTCGAATGGCTGAAGACGTCAAACTTCAAAGAAAAATTTATAAGGCTTTATATATATATATATATTGCTCCGTTTATTGAACGCCTCGCCTTCCCAGCGGTTTTTAATTAATTGGAGTTATGAATGAGGAGCCATGTTTTCTCCTAAAGCAACTGATTTTGGGAGAGAGCATGTCGTAGGAAGGAATTTCCGGTCTGACGGAAGCTTATGGTAAGATAGGCAAGTCACAAGAGTAGCTAGGCCTCGAGATGGATTTTAGGGACTTCTACAATAAGACCTATTTTCCTTCCCAATTTGCTGGCTGGTTGTTTATCACTATCAGGCAGTGCCCGAGGCGGTGTATGGAAGCCCCAAGTAATTAAGTGAGAACCAGCATCTCTCTCAGTCGACTGCAGTCGTGACCTCGGACGGATGTCCAGCCAGTGAGCCTCCCACACTTAAGCCTAACGGCGTTATTGGCGCGCCCAAATCTGAGACCAAGCCGGACGCCCCACTTTTCCACAATGGTCCACACTGAACATGGCATCCAGGTACGTCTAGAAGTGTAAACTCCAAACCAGCACCTTTTACTACCATACGACTCTTGCTAATTTCATTTTCAAGTCTCACTGTTATCCCTCCTACATCAAAAGCCCTTTGTCCTCATTGGGCCACGTGCTTCCCCTTGTGACTTGTTAAAGACTAAGTCTTCCGTGCATACCTCAGTTAAAATTAGAGTTCCTTTTTCCCCAGTGTTAGAGAACTGAATAATCGTAACTTGTGCAAGAAGTCCTTTTTCTTTTATTTTGTTTAATCTGGGATCTTTTTCCAGATTCCCTGTGTCACGTGTCAACTCTGTCCACCCGCAAGTGTTGCATTACCGCAAGATATCAAAACCCAGCTTTAATTACGTGAATCACATTTTAGCCAGCTATCCATTTGTGAGAGATATATGGGTCCCAACGTGTGGACATGCTGCATTTACTTTTCTCCAGGCCAGTAAGGGCCTCTTATAAATAAATAGCTGTAAAGTAATTAGCTGAGTTTCTGGCGACCTTTTTCCTCTAGAGTAAATTATCACTATAAATCCTTTTACGGTAAGTTCAAGTAATTTATTGTTTTTTCCTTCAACTATTCCTGTTTACGTATTGTAGTCCTTTCAAGGCCAGACTTAATCCATAACAATATATATATATATATATATATATATATATAATATATATATATATATATATATAGTATATAGTATATATATATATACGTATATGGTATATATATATATATATATATATATAGTATATATATATATATATATATATATATATATATATATATATATATATATATATATATATATATATATATACTATATATATATATATATATATATATATATATATATATATATATATATATATATATATTTATATATTTATATATATCAACTTTATCATTTACACAATTGTTCTGTGAATTAATACAATTACGAACAGGAACTCATTGAAACTGGATGGTATATAGCGGAGATATTTGTAAAAATATATATATATATATATATAGAAAAAGCTCTCCTGGACCACCATTCCCCATTGTCAAGTATCCGTCGAATAACCGGCCACGTAGTCCAGCTGTATTTATATCTGTGTCGGGGAGATGATCAAAGTCCTTAATTTTTGTATTATCCTAATCTTCTATGGCCCGCATTCGTGACTTTGACCTTTCTCTGCACCCCCCCTCCCCACCCCACACCCCGATCCTTCCAGGTGTTCATAATTCATGTGGTTTCTTGTGTTTTTCGTTTCTACTCTATTGCATTGTATGATTTTTCTTGATAGGCTGTCTTCAAATCCATTTCCTGTGTTGCATGTCGTTACATTGTTTGCGCATTTCACGAAGGCATTTTCTACAATTTGTCGGGCCGTTTTGTTGGGGATCCTGTACAAAAAAAATCATATTTTCCCTGTTTTTTTTATGGCGTTTTCCCCAACAACGCTTGGCGACTGCCGACTTCTGATTATATTGACTTATGTATTGTATGTTGTCTACATCGTTCTTTTCATGATTAGCCGAAGTAACGCTCTTCACAGTCTAGATCTTCCCTTTCTCCATTATAAATAATCGAGGTGTCATTCACGTATCTTACCCGTTTGATGATGTTTAAGTTCCCTTTATTCAACTGAACCGCCTCTCCCTTTTCAAACCATTCCAGAAAATGTTAGCCAAGATCGGAGCTCATTGAAGCTCGATGGTATTTTCAATGGGGTCCTGTAAGTAAATATATGAACGTATATAAATATATATATATAGTATATATATATATATATATATATATATATATATATATATATATATATATATATATATATATATATATTCTCATCGTGAAGAAAGTTAGCATTATAATAAAGATAACAACCAATACAATGCAACGCTATAATGACGAAGACAAAGATAATCTTTACTCAATTTTTTACTTGAGTTTATGTATATATTTATATGTATATATATATATATATATATATATATATATATATATATATATATATATATATATATTATATATATATATATATATATATTATATATAAATGTGTGTGTGTATTTGTGTTTTGTGTGTGCAGAGAGAGAGAGAGAGATACCCTTTCTTCAAATACATTTATTCCAGACATCTCTTTCTTGCCCTCCCATGTATTCACATAACTGTGGTTCGCATATGATTTCGATGACGGCCACCTTAATCTTCAAAATAAAAACTGAATGTTTTTCCGATATCCCTTATTTAAATTTCAAATGAAATCCACTTTTATATACCTAGATTCTCGGGAGATCGGGAATAGCGAGTCACTCACAAGCGCTCTTAAGAAAGTATTTTATTTTTGTCTTATTTTTACATACAAAGACGAATATAGATAAAGACGGAGAGAATGTTTGTGTCTGACGTGACATTACTTTCGTCACATTCAACAGATATGCGGTGAAAATTGCCTCGTACTCTATTAAATTTTGTTATTCAGCATCTTTCACGAACTTGAACCATCCAAAATCACCTGCCTGAAAAAAATTGTGAGGAGATTTTGCCTGGAAAATCAACTGTGTAACTCATTCTTTCTTCAGTTATTCTTCCTTGCTTAGATATTTTTTTAGTAATATATCGTCAGAATCTTCATGGAAATTTGTTTGTTAATAATTACCATTCAGATTTGCTTGTTTGTAGTCAAGTATCGTGAATCAACTTACGGGAGTACATTGTTTTAACATTATATTGTAGTAAATAGAAAAGAACCTTTTTATTTCATTTTTCATAAACGTGCATATTGGTATTCCGTATTCCTAGATGTCCGTATCTTTTTTAGTGAGAAATGAATGAAAATGAGATATGCAAGTTCTCTAAAAAAAATAACAGAGTGAGGCAGTGTAAATGAGTATAAGTAAAACGTATATAAAACTGAAACAGTTCATGAATGTTTTAATCAACGAGCTGATAAAGCGTCCCCACCCCCATTCACCCAGAAAAAAACAAATAAAAAAAATCATTTTGAAGTAGTTTTCCTCTGCATCCCCTCCCCCCCACCTCCATCCAATCCAGAAATGCTATAAACGAGGAAATCCTTCCCTAATCAGACCAGCATCATCATTTACTCGCGTGGGCATTCAGGGCTCAGAGCCAACCCATCACAGCCTCTCGCAAAATCAAGTTGGGAATCTGAGGTAATGATTTGCCTGATGGAAAATGTACGGCAGGTTGCTGACGGCAGCGATGATGGGGAATGAATTGCCGGAGAATAAATAGTGAATTGCTGCCAAAAATATAGAGAGTTTGTGGGGAAAATAATAACGAATTGATGGGAACAATAGAGAATTGGTGGCTAGAAAATACAGAATTGGTAGCAAATAAGCAAAAAATAGGGACTGGTAGCAACAACATAAAGAATTGGTGGCAAACAAAAAATGAATTGTTGGCGAAGAATAGAGAATTTGAAAAAAAGAAAATTTTTTTTTTAGAACGAATATGCTTTTATATCACAATGGCTTATTGGCTGACAAAATAAAAAAAAAAATAAAAATGGAATCAGACGTAAGATGAAAGGTCTTCAGTGAGATATATTTCCTGAAGACTATGACTTTTCTCATATGAGATGCGAATAAATGAAACACTTTCTGTGCAGTAAATCTTGATTTAGGATCTAGAAAGGCTTCTTTCTTCGCCCAAAAAAGAAACAAATGCCATTAACTTTCCATTTAACTATTTTTATTGCACGAGAAAAAATTCATTACACGAGAAAAAGATTCTCATTTCCTCTAACAGTACTTTTTTAATATAAGCGTTAGTTCATTTATATGAAATATGTACCATAGGTAAACTTACAATTGTTTTAATGATAATATCAGTAATAATAAATATTAATAAAACATTGGGAGTATATGCGCCATGATATGCGGATAATATAGTAATGATTTTAGTTGAACTTTATTAAACACTTCCCTCAGTTTACGTCGAAACACTGAAACTTTTCCAATAATATCCAGAAATTTTGGGTAAAAAACCCCTCGGTTGAAAAATAGATTGAATACACCTTTTTTCCATCAGAGATTTGAAGTCAGATAAAATATACCCCAGACTAATCACATGTTTCGGTTCTATTATATGCACCGTCCTTGCAAGGTTTATTTAGTATTGTATTGTCCTGATTTGCCATTTCTAATGTTTTTGACTCCGATACATTTCATATAATTTGAATGTGTACTTACAGACATCTGTTTTCAATAATTTTCATTGAAGAGTACTCTGCTCTACCCTGTTCTTACCACATCACTTTCAAAACTCCCACATGTTTCATATCGTCAATGCCACAGTGGTATTCACTCAGCTTCTCATATTACTTCGTGCCAGAGCCGAAACTGCACAGTATTTTCCTTCGTGAACAGGACTGGGAATTAGAAGGAGATAGTCACTCAGAGTAAAGAGTTTAACGCTAAAATGAACAGTAAAAAAAATGGCAAGTAAATAAGAAATATCCCATATGGTTATAAAAGTTCAATATATTTTCAAGCCATCATGCTTATTTCTTTTTTTTTTATTTATTTCTTCATTTTCATTTATTTTGTGCGACGTAAAATAAATCTGTTAAAGAATAGTGCAACCACAGAAGATTGAGATAGACCGAATGGAGACTTGATTTCAAAAAGTCATTTCAACTTGGATGATATTTTTGACAAACTGCTCGAAGACTGAAGACGACGATTTCCCGAGGAAGATGTTTCAGCAAAAATCCTGTTCCTTTTTCCGTCCATCAGAGATTCCAAGGGAATCGTCATAACTGTCAAAAGCGGTCTTATAGTCATCCATTATTCATGCTGACAAGTTGTTTTCGTTGAAGAGCGCGATTCGGTATCGTCGAGCGGTTTTCCACGCTGTTGGTTTCAGTTCGACAACGTATTCAAGCTGTATGATATTAGAGTATATAATACGATGCTTATGAACATTTAAAGTGAAATGATAGCGAAGTCGTGAGGATTTTTTATTTGATTCCTTGAAAACTTACCACATTCCTCACTTCGTGTGATAAATGCGACTCTTTAGTTTTCTGTAAAAGGAAACTTCTGAGATGGCTGTTCATCTATTCGTCCTCACTTTTTCTGTCCGCGCTCAGATCATAGAAACTACTGAGGCTAGAGAGTTGCAAATTGGTATGTTGATCCTCCGCCTTCCAGTTATCAAACATGTCGAATTGCAGCCGTCTAGCCTCCGTAGTTTTTAATTTTATTTAAGGTTAAAGTTATCCTTGATCGTACGTCAGGCACTACGACCGATGCCAACAACACACAACACCACCGGACCATGGATGAAATTTTCATGGCCCGTTGTATAGAAAACTTCGGCGCAATTTTTACTTGTTTAATTTTAGGTTCCTAATTTGGTTTCTTTGAGCTGGTACTTTTTTTCTTTTGTCAAATTTTTCTTAATGAATTTTACCAGTGGTCTCATGTTATCCCATAATGCAAGAAACTTCACTCATACACATTTATTTTTCTCATTAATATCGTAATCAATATAGACCTTGATTATCATGTACGTATAACTTCAAATAACTTGGCTTTTCTTTGTTTCTCGAAAGCATGTGAATTCTTCTCATATTTGTACCTACTTAGATTTAAGAAGAAGATTTAAAAAGAAATAGTCACTACCACGTTTTTTTTAATGTAGATTAACATAGTTCTTTCTTCATAAAGGGAAAACTTAAATTTGTTCTTAGATTTTCAGATGCTTACCCTTTGATAGCAATATCTGAAATTAGTCATAATCATCGCGTTAAGAAAAGAAATCCTCACCTCGCCCCACAACCCCCACCCCCAGAAAAAGCTTACCGCCTGCCTTTTCGTGTTTCCAGAGGTATCTACTGTCTTTGTTTTATTTGTTTTTTTTCCCACTATATTTTGGGGTCGCTGCCAAGTTTGAGTGATCTTCGCAGAATTTATTTCTTGTGATTAGAAATTAATTTCTCGATATATTGTGGTCCCGATCCAACAATAAGCCGTAGGTCCCGTTGCTAGGTAACCAGTTGAATCGTAGCCACGTCAAAATATCTAATCCTTCGGGCCAGGCCGAGGAGAGCTGATAATCAGCTCAGTGCTCTGGTTAAACTCAGATATACTTTATACCATCTGCAATATATTTATAAAAATTTTGCTCCATCCATTTTGTCTTCACGACAAAATCGACAAATGTTACTTTACCAAGTCTTTGCTTACTTCTGTGCTTCCTTTTATCAGAGAATATTTTACTATCTTTAAATCAGTTCTGTGTATGAAACTTCCTTTTAATGAATAATAAGTACAGTAATAGGCTGCTGTTTTCTTATAAGTTTAAAATCAGTAAGGTTAAAATTTGGTTGCAAATTTTCTTAATGAAACTAAGTGTTTTGATAGTATTTTTATTTATTGAATATTTCTCCAACAATAGCATTTTGAAATCATGTTCTTAAATCATTTTGCCTATCCATTAGGAGCAATTTGCTGTCGCATAGCAAATTTTTTTAAAAGTAAAAAAGGCCCTTTTTTTCCATAATTGCTTATATCGCCCCCAACGACCTTGTTAGAATTAAAGTAAAAATGAAATATATACTAGAAGTTTCACGTCATCAACTAAGTCCCTTTCGTATTTAGGACGAGACTACTTGAACATGTTTGTCACTTTTCAAATAATAGAGGAAATTAAAATGCGAATAAATCACATCTCTTTAATTTTACCGGTCAGTAAAATCATCAGTATTGATTATTTTATTTTTTAAACGTGAAGAATCTGTTACTTTTTTTTTTACTTGAACTCCTTCGTTGAAATGAAAAGCTTTATGATTCTAGCGAGTGTTCACATCAGGGGATTTTTGGTTTAATTATATTAATATTCATTTATATATCAGGGTAATCCTTTATCTTTCTCGTTTAAGTTATTTTGCTAAAATAATGATAAGGTTCCAAAGTTTCTTGTCGCTGCTTTTTCACTAGTTATAGTAGAAGGTATAATGGCCTGATGGTCCTGATTTTATTCACACTATGAGCATCACGTATTTTAGGTAATGGTCTTGAATATAAACTTGTTTATGATGTCCTTTTTATTTCTGTAAGACCTCTTTTTCTATGTTTGCTGTCCTATGGCGTTCATTTCTTCCCACTCAATAATAAAATGACAGTTTCCAACTTATTAGAATTGTCTGTTCTTAGTAAGAGTGTATTTACTTAGCGAGTTTGTTTTCATAAAATTATCGTAGTATTTTACTCCCCTTGCCAGAGGATACAGACCTAAATAATGGCGGTGATTGCTAATTAAATGTCAACGGAAACAGCGAGCAGCTGTAAAGGGCAATAACGAGCTCCCTTGATACCCAACAGCTCAAGGACTGAGATCAAAGAGAAGTCAGGATGCTGTATGATCTGAAACTTTGAAGAAGGAAATAATTAAAGCAGTCATTTCAGTATCTCTGAGAGGTTAGTCATAAATACGCTACGGCATAAGGATAGCGTTCTGATTTTGCCATAACACAGACAGTCCTTTCCCAAGTTTTGCTAAGAACATGTTCTGGTAATGAAAATCGTTTGGGGTTTAGAGAAATATTAGTCTGGACAGCAGTACTAAAGAATATTTGTCATATTAAGAGTTTGTTTACTATGTGAAGAAAGATTATATAGGTAATTTTATCAGGCTTTGAATGGTTCCCAAACAGTAAGTCAAATTAACTGTGTAATGAGACTCTTAACCGTTTATCTGCAAAATAAAGAACATCACTCATATATTAACAAATGTAAATGTCAGGAGAAAAATAACTAACTCCTCTATTGGGTATATTAAAACCAGTATATTGTTTTCTGTTTTTTTATTCATATACTCATGATATTCCTTTTATAAGAAGCCACTAACAAGAAGAGCACTGTTGTATAGGTAGGTAGGTAACTGCTTATTTGGATAGGTAAATTTATAAAGGATGAATTTTATTTTTTATAAGGCGGAATTATGTCGTAAGGTCAACACGTTCGACAGGTGATAATGTTACTAATGGAAGTGTTGTAGCAACAATTACATTTATTCGAAGCAAGATGAAAATGGCAATAACAATACCTATCCTATTGATTTCTCCTGCTACCAAACATTTTCCATTAAGCATACACTTTCCATCATTATAGGATTATCCATTCTCTGTACAGGCACAGGGCATCTCAAAAACATTTTGATCGATCCAACTAAACAGTGTCTCTGCATTTCGCTCTCTTCAGTCTGCTTCCTTCTGGCACGACGCTAGCGATAAATTACTTTCAATGAAACAATGATTTTCATTTCTTCCACCATCTTTATCATTATTCATCCTTCCATTCTTCATTCAAATGAAAGTTTAAATCCATGATTGCTGTAAAAGCCTTTGCCCTCATACACCAAGCAAATCAATCTTTCATGTTGGGAGTCTGTCATAACCTATCATAGCTGACAGATCGTTTCTTTGGATAACAATCCCTGACTTCTGAGACCTCATATTTTAATCTTATGACAGCTAATGATTTTCATCATGGAAAATGAAATCAACACCAATTATATTTTCCGCTCGTCTTATTTGTGATAACTTCACATCTATATTCCCGACATCAAGTTGCTGCATTTGGGATGTTTATGTATTTAGGATTCCCTAGAGAAACGTCACTCTTCTTTCATCCATACAGACAAACAGACAGACAGATAGTTCGAAATGTTTCCTTACAAACGAAATAATGGCTTAAAGACAAAGACAGACAGACAGACAGACAGACAGTCCGAAATGTTTTCCTACGAACGAAATAATGCCTTAAAGGATTAGAAATAAAAAAACAGCCGAATCAAAATGGGAATGTAAATGAATCAGAACAAACTTCAGCTCGACAGAGCCATGAAATTAGAGGAAGGGAGTAACAATAAGAAGGGTTTTAATAAACAATTGGTTTTCGGGCCGAGTAATAAAGAATTCTGCGGTTTGAAGGGGAAAACGAGAGAGTATTATTATATCAAGAAAAGAAAAGGTAAATGTTTCGATTGTTTCGAGAAAACTGTATTTAACGATTACCTGTTTTTATAACGAAGGGGAAGTTGTTCCGGGATATACAGAAGAAAGAATGAAGTGAATGATGTAAAAGTATATTACGTTCATGGACATTGTAATAAGTAAATTTATCTTGGTTTAACCAGACCACTGAGCTGATTAACAGCTCTCCTAGGGCTGGCCCAAAGGATTAGATTTTTATGTGGTTAGGAACCAACTGGTTACCTAACAACGGGACCTACAGCTTATTCTGGGATCCGAACCACATTATGTCGAGAAATGAATTTCTAATGACCAGAAATCAATTTCTCTGATTCCGCGATGGCAGCACTGGGTATCGAACTTGCAACTACCGAATCGGTCGGCAGGCGAGCACGTAACCCACTCGTCCAACGAGGAACTGTGTAAATGACGTCAGAAAATGGATAAGAGAAGTAAAGGTTACGGTCTTGCTAACCGGATAAAAAGAGGATAGTGGGTCAAATCTGGAGAGTCTGGTATGTTCAAGATACTGTGCAATGAATCAACACTGACTTGTGAAGAGATAAAAAAAATTGTTGGGTCAACATAGAGACTTAAAAATGAGCTGAAGGGGTAAGTTGACGAATGGCAGTATGAGATGAAATTCTTATTGGCATTTGAACTTCAGTCAAATTGTATGACGCTTTGATGATACAATATATCACCGTAAATTTAGGACAAGTAAGTTTGTGAGAGAAAAAAGAAATCTTACAGGAGAAGTCGTTATTAATGAGTATATTATTAAACTAAATTTCCTCTTTATCTTAGATATGGACGATCATTACAAGTGAAGGAATAACTCGTGGGAGCTGTTCACCCGATACATGTACTATATATATATATATATATATATATATATATATATATATATATATATATATATATATATATATATATATATATATATATATATATATATATATATATATATATATATATATATATATATATATATATATATTTGCAGTAATTACGATCATAGTATTTAGGAATTCATTGACATTAAATAGCAACCGTCTGAGACTGTGGGCCATTTATTTACGAGACCAGGCCTCTCAGCCAGTAACGCTTCAAAACCACATAATAGAAGACGCCCAAGAATGACTAGTGAGAAGTACTTTAATATAGAGATTGGTATATTTCCGTCCATTCCTAAGCAGACCTTTGTTTTATATAAACAGAAAATTATTTATACAAAAGAAAGAAGTCTTATTTAAGTAGGATACCTGCGAGTAATGTCCTGGAGCATATTATGCCTTCCGGGAGGACCCGGGTTGAAATTTATGCAATGCTTTCCTCGCAAATGCAACCTGGTCCTTGATATATTACCTACCTAAATGTAACAGCAAACCCGAAGCGAATCTCTCTCTCCATTTGTGATTTGTTACAGTGATATTAATAACATAATTTTTGCCGATAAGTAATGAGAAATATTCATCGTGAGAAACAAAGTCAAGTTACTCTGTGCATTCACTTTATACCATTCCCTTTAATTTCAGCTTGTTACAAATTTGTAGGATTTTAACCCACTTTTTAATCATTTATAACTCCCCCCTTTTGACAAAACTACACAAATTGACAACTCTTACCTGTGGCAGCAGGCGCCCTCTATCTGCAAGCATGTCACTAGGCTGTTAAGCTCACATAAATACAAAAATATACTATTTATTAACCAAAGCAGATGACCATAAAATAGAACAAAATTATTAATAAGTCATAGTGATAAAAACTCAAGACTGCCCCACAAAGAAAACTATTAAGTTATCATTCCACCCTCCTGGCTTAGTCTAAGTAATCACTCCTAGACTCAAAATGTCAATGTTACATTATATTAGTCAAGTTTAGAGAATCCCGTCTCTAGTATCATGGTATAGAGCCCATCTTGAGATGGGGTTTTCTCCCGACACTTGGCGTTCCCTTGACCGTCTTTCTTCCTATCACAAAGGAATGTCTTTCCCTCAAGTGCCTTGATTGGTCAGATCTATGATATACGTACAAACGAATGTACATACCCACCACGACTCAAAACCGCCTGTGGCAACAGTACGGACAGCCACCAGCTTAAAACGCATATGCATCAGATTCCTTCATTCAAGAAGGCTGTCTCTACAGCGCTCTCTGTCTCCAAGCAAGAGCAGCTGATACAGTATGTAATTCACTAACACATCAATTCATACCTGTAAGATGGCTTGGCCACCTATGTCCTTTGTGCACTCCTGTGGCACACCACATCAGCAACTAATGCACAATGTATCAATATGCCACATGATTTAGGGTTTCCTCCGTTGCTGGAGCCCTTGTGCCTCGCCAGATGCACAGAAGTTTAAGAACTCTTAGCGCACAAATTGTGATCAGCATAACACCGAGCATGAACACAATTACTGGAATTGTGTAACGTTCATTGATGAAAAGCTTATCCTCGTCACTAAGATAAGCAGAACTCGATGAATAGTTGTAGATCCAGGTCGAGTACGTAAACCACCTCGAAACAACTCAGCATGCGCCATTATTCAGCGTCTACTGAAGGAAACATGGTCACCACCCCATTGTCAAGAACATATCCCGTGACTTCCATGCAAGTACTACTCGCACCCGCCTCATAGAAGATTGTAGACTCCTGATTTATCCCAAAACGTATCCTGAGACGATATACCGATGACATCTCATCCGTTGCAAAGGCAGTCCATAGAATCGCCATTCGTGTGGAGACTTGAGTCGACCACTGGTGCTGTAGAACGAAGTCTTTTCCATCGTCACCATCACGTGAAGTTGGGAATTCTCTAAAGTCATCGTGTGTCCGTATTTAAAAAGCCTACATGATCATAAAATAACTAGTCTTGCTTTACTCCACAAATCCGTCATTAATTAATATACTCAATCTCTTAGTCAAATATTAAAAATTCCCCACTAAACAAAATATAATCTTTACCCAATGAATCCTCACAAGTAATCCCATATCTGACAAACACACTATCAAAAGAGAACCCATAATGTCTAACAGCAAAAACCCCTTTTATTGTTTATATAACTAACCTCCATGAAATATAATGCCGACAAATTATATCTCCTATCTAATATAGAAAGTACATCTCCGTGGAAACAGAGAATAGTCCAAATCTCCGAGTAATTAACTCCAAAGGAAAAAATCAGCAACCGTACTCATCACAGTTTTATCAGCAAAAATCCACCTGTGAACACCTCAGGTGCTTTGAACTGCACTATAGATTTGTCTAGTCAGACCTGCAACGCCAGAAACCATTATTCTCCAAATAATTCTATACTGACACCATATAATCACATTCCACAAACTTATCACCAGGATGTCCTTTAATCATAACTTCCCACAACATTACCCCAATTATAGAAAACCCCAATGCCACCTATTCGGCTCATAAAACCACAGAAATTCAGCCCCAAATATCATACACAGGAATTATCACATGTTTATCATCCCGTTTCTCAGCTAAAACAAAAATTTGCTGTATTTCCAAACAACTTCCCACGTAAAATATTAACCCCGAAATCTTACGCCAAAACGCCGCAGATTTGTGCATAATAAGAAAAAAACAGCAGAAGGAAGTGAAAGAGAAAAAAAAAACATTAAAGCATTTCGTCACCAAATTGCATAAACTAGACAGCAAGAAAAAAAAGATAAAAAATGCAATTGCGCGATAATATATTAATAACCACAACCAATTCTTTTCAATTTTGAGATATGTGTTAACCTTGATCGACCTGTTTTTTCCTCTAAGACTACAAATCTGTTTCCAATTTTTTCCTCAATAGCTTTAAATGGACCTTGAAATTTCGGGCCTAATTTGTAGTTCAGTTCATTTCTCACATTAAGTTTTAAAAATACCTTGTCTCCAACATTGATCTGGGGATCAGATGTTTTACTAATACTTCTCTGTACCATCTCTCTGGTTGTGGATTCGAGATTACGGCTGAGACAAGCATGTCTCTCTCTCGCTGTGGATACCAACACCTTGATCGTATCCTCCCCATGATGAGGTATAGTTAGCAAATCAAATGTGCCTCGTGCTGGACAATCAAACAAAGCTTCAAATGGGGACATTTTAATGGAATCACTAACCATTGTGTTAATACTATGTCTAGCAACATCAACATATCTGTCCCAATTCTTATCATTGCCACCTACAGTTTTCATGAGAGCCTTGTGCACTTTCCTATTTGCTTGTTCACACAACTCATTAGCCTCAGGTCTGTATGGAATAATTGTTACTTTCTGTATCCCCATGACTTCTGCTAAACATTCCAAAGTTTTGTTCACAAATTCTCTACCATTGTCGGTCAACAGAACTTCGGGTGAGCCGTATCTACAAACAATACCATTGAAAAATGCTACGGCCACTTCTTCAGCCGTTTTATGCTTAAGTGGGAAAATTTCTACTATCCTTGTAAGTTCATATATTATCACCAACATGTACTTGTTCGCATACCTAGACTCACAAAAATTTCCCAGGATATCTATATGTATTCTCTGAAAAGGTCTACTCGGTATAGGATACGATCCTAATTTGCATGAAGTTATTCTTGCAGGCTTACATGCGTTGCACACTGTACAATTTCTCACAAAATTTTCCACATCTTTCCCCATGTTTTTCCAAATGTATTTAGCATGAACCTCATCATATGTTTTTTTCTATTCCTAAGTGTGGACTACCGAACCTGCAATGAACTATATCCAAAACCACCGGAATTAGGACTTTTGGAATTACGATCTGTGTCGTATCTCCTTTACTTTCACTGGTTCTCAATTTATATTTAATTTTCCTAACCAATAGATTACCTTCTAACTCCAAACCCGAAAAAGGCAACTTATAACGTTTCCTAACTAATTCCCCTCTAAGAAATGCTTTCGTGTCTGCTAGAATCTCGTCTTCATCTTGCCTTTGCCCTATGAGAGATATATCCCATTGTATAGCCTCGCTAGTGACTTGCGCAGCTTGGAACACTTCCGTGTCGTGAACACTTCTACTAAGAGCATCTGCAACTATGTTAAACTTGCCCTCTATATATTTGAGCTTTGCATCAAAATCTCTGATAGTTAAAACCATCTAGCTCCTTTAGGCAACAAATCGGGTTTATTAAAAAGATCTAATAATGGCTTGTGGTTTGTAAGAACTTCTTTATTCCCCATCAGTAACATTTTAAAATGAACTAAGCTCGACACTATTGCAAAGGCTTCTTTATCTATGGTAGCCATTGACCTCTCGTTGCTGCCCATTGTCCTGAACTTCCTGCTATAAAAGGCTATGGGACGGAATTTCCCATCAAACTTTTGCATAAGACAAGCACCTATACCTTCCTGGCTTGCATCAGTCACTAATGTAAAAGGTTTACTAAAATCTGGAAACTTCAAAACAGGGGGATTCATTAGCGCGTCCTTGAGCTTTTGAAAACTCTCCACCTGGGGTTCCTTCCATTGAAATTGAACGTCTTCTTGCAATACATCAGTTAGGGGAGCTGCTATATTACAGAACCCTTTCACAAACCTCCTGAAAAAACCGGCGATACCCATGAATGACTTAATCTCTTTCTTTGATGGGGGGGTGCGAAAATTCGCTATTGCTTTAATATCGTCATTTACACTAACCTCTTTATCGTCATTTACACTAACCTCTTCCTTAGATATGACATGGCCTAGATATATGATTTGCTTTTTCAAGAACGAACAGTTAGCTAGCTTAATTTTCAACCCCACTAATTTAAGCCTCCTAAGTACTTCTATAAGCACTTCCAGGTGGTGTGCGATCGTGTCTGTTGCGACCAATATGTCATCCATATACACAAAAACATTTTTGCCCAATTACCCGTGCAAAACTGTGTTCACCTACCTAGTAAAAGTCATTGGACTGCCCGATAAACCGAAAGGCATTTGCGTAAATTCATAGTGTCCCTTGGGCACTGAAAAAGCGGTATATTCCTTGCTACTCTCACTATGAGGGATCTGCAAAAAACCCTGCGCCAAATCAGTTGAGCTATAAATATTGTGTCCCCCAATTTCAACAAGAAGATCTGGTATGCACGCGACTGGATAGCGGTCAGGGATAGTCTTTTCATTTAAATGCCTAAAATCGACGCATACACGGACAGAACTGTCCTTCTTAGGCACCGCTAGCAAAGGAAAGATGTAAGGAGACACGCTAGGTCTAATGATTCCTTCTTCCTCCCATCTATTGACTTCTTTTTCTTCCTGTTCTCTGATTTTGAAAGGTATGTGGTATGCAGGAATATAAATAGGTTTTGTGCCACTCTCCAAATTTACCTTATGCTCTAACACATTAGTCAACCCCAATTTATCACCTTGTAAGGCTACTGTATCCCCAAATTCTACCAAGAGCTCGCTTATCGCTTCAACATGTTCACTATAATCTGCATTAGCTAAATGTTCTCTAAATATTCGTTTCCTTGATTGCATTTCTGTCTCTGAAAACTCCGGTTTCCCCTCTACGATAGCCACTGAACCAGTATCACACCTCCAATCTTGGAAATCCAATATATATGTATTCCTCTGGTATCTCCTAACTGTATCATTACAGTTTAATAATTCTAACCACGTGGTCCCATCCATGGATACACTGTTCACCGATGCCATGCTAACAACAGCTCTAAGCCTCTCGCTATTTTCAATAACACACATCCGTAGGTTTTCTCACTTCCCTCGATTTGACTTTTACCATAGTCTTTGAACCAGGTAATAACACAATATCCTCCGATAAAACACCTCTATATTTTGTGGTTAGAATCTCCCCTTTCCACCACCCCGTACACATTACCACCCTCAGTATCATCCCCAGCATTGTTAGTATCAGAATTAACATCAATATCAGTATCAACATCATCATCCATAATGTCATCACCACAATTGTTATCACCGTGAACTCCGATAGAATCCCTGCCATTATTATCACCAAGCACATCTCCTTTTTCAATAATCTCCATGTCCTCCGTTCTAATCATGTCCTCATAAGGAAGAAAAACACCAGGTATTCCGACTGTTATCCCATTATGGATCGAATTCTTGTTTCTCCTACATGCGGGATGACCCAGCAAAAGTCTGTTGCCTAACGCAATTCCTTTCATTACCAAAAATGGTTCTGTTAGTACTCTGTCACCGAGAGTAAACTGTATTTGAACACAACCCAGGGTATTTAATCTATGGGCTTGCACATCACACACCATCTCCGTTGAGGGTTGCAAAGGGTAATTGGAGAACATGGATTGATACAAATTATAGTCCATTAAATTTATAGATGCTCCCGAGTCTATAAATATCGGGATATCCACATCCCCTACCATTCCATAAACTATAGGCCTGGGCTCTGGGGCGTCCCCCACGAGACCACGATGGCACGTACTAATCACCTGTACCCTTTTTGTTGATCGGCCTTCCAAAAATTTCACCGATCCCTTTGCCCTCTGGTTTGTCTGGGAAGTCCTCACATTATAACTCCCAGAACTTTGAGGTGTAGGCCTCGCATCTCTCCGAATCTGAGACGGACAAGATTGCCAATAGTGATCCATACTCTTACACATTCCACAATATTTAGCTCTACACAATTTCTTTGGATGGCCTGGTTTATTGCAGTTGAAACAGCCCAACTGCTGTTGCCTTTGATCGATCAATCTTTTGTTATGTTCAACTTTTGCCCACAGATGGGGAGGAGAAAATTCTGTCTCTTTGCACCCTATTTCCCGGGCATGTTCCATTAAAAATTGTATTATCTACAGTGGGATATTTAGTCATGTTTCTCAATTTGGGCATAAAGTAATTCTTCGTCTGAAGTAGGTTCAATCTTCTCATCAAAGCTATTCACTATTGCATCCGGTACATCGTGCAAGAGCATAGAAAAATGGATCAGTTTATGTAAGTTATCAAGTGAGACACTACTTCCTGTAACCCATTTAGATGTTTTAAATTTTCTTACCCAATCTGCCACTGAGTCAAAAAGTTTTGAACTCTGTTCTACGATGCTATTAGTGCCTTTCTGTATTTTATAAAGACCCCTAAGGTCCATCACCATATCTCTGTGTTCCTTTGAGCCATAAGCTGTTTTAAAAAATGCTTGCAAATCAGTCCAGGTACAACATTTTGCAAATTGAAAACTTCTGCAATGATGAGAGAGGTCACCTTTATTGAAATCTAGCAAAGCTTTCGCCATTCTAAATGCCTCTATATCATCCGTTATATTTTTTGCGCTTAAATAATTATTCACACCTTCAATAAAAATTTGCACTGGCTGGGATAACACACCATCTACCATTCCCCTGAATGGTCTCATGCCCGCACTCATGTTCGTTAAGTGATGTAGCAGCGTTGTAGTACTCTTAGCATTCGCCATTTTCCTCTCTGTCGGAAGCTTTTGTGTTCTATGGCATTCCCCGATCTCAATAACATCAATGTATTTATATACACACAAAACCCAATCCAGAGAAATCAATACAAATTTTCCCCCAATAATGGATAACAAAAAACAAACGTGCCCTGTGCCCAGTATATCATCCCACGAAAAAAAAAATAAAAAAAATAGGGAGGGGATAGAAAAAAGAAAAAAAAGTGCAAAGTGCTTACTAAGCGATCCAACCCAGCGACTAACTTCTCCCGTCACCCAGACTCACACACTCAAATTCTCGCCTCCCCTCTCTCTCTCTCTCTCCTCTCTCTCTCTCTCTCTCTCTCTCTCTCAAGGCGTGACTCACAACAACCAAAAACCCTCGCTCATATTATTACGTCCGTCAAATGTCGAGAGACATCAAAACAAAAACACCCTTTGAGTAAATTCATCACTAACAAAAAAGAATAAAAATTTAAAAAAAATAAAGAAGGAGAAAAGAAGAAAGAAAACTTGAAAATACACTCACATCTTCATATGACTGGAAACCGAATTCGTATACGCATCGCAAATATGTGTAGCTCATTCAGCACACTTGTGAAACACTTTAATATGTCAAAAATTAAACTTTTTCCCCTCACGGTTTTAAAACACTGGTTTTCATCAATCACTAACCGCCTAACACTGAGATGCAGAGAGATACCCAAGTAACCCGACGCTTCGAACACCACACCAAACCATTGAATCAGCAAAAAGAACCCCGAGTTGCCTGTGACATGATTATAACCCCTTTTCCTACCAAAAAATATATGTCTAACTAGTCACCAGTCTCTTCGTTAGCGTACCTACAGCCTATAAAATGTATAAAAAGCTTGTTAAACCGCTGCCACCACTATAACCCCCCCACCCTTTTGACAAAACTACACAAATTGACAACACTTACCTGTGGGAGCAGGCGCCCCCTATCTGCAAGCATGTCACTAGGCGATTAAGCTCACATAAATACAAAAATATACTATTTATTACCCAAAGCAGATGAACATAAAATAGAACAAAATGATTGAAAAGTCATAGTGATAAAAACCCAAGACTGCCCCACAAAGAAAACTATTAAGCTATCATTCCACTCTCCTGGCTTAGTCTAAGTAATCACTCCTAGACTCAAAATGTCAATTGTTATATTGTATTAGTCAAGTTTAGAGAATCCCGTCTCTAGTATCATGGTATAGAGCCCATCTTGAGATGGGGTTTTCTCTCGACATTTGGCGTTCCCTCGACTTTCTTGCTTCCTATCACAAAGAAATGTCTTTCCCTCAAGTGCCTTGATTGGTCAGACCTATGATATATGTACAAACGAATGTACATACCCACCACGCCTCAAAACCGCCTGTGGCAACAGTACGGACAGCCACCAGCTTACAACGCTTACGCATCAGATGCCTTCATTCAAGAAGGCTGTCTCTACAGCGCTCTCTGTCTCCAAGCAAGAGCAGCTGATACAGTATGTAATTCACTAACACATCAATTCATACCTGTAAGACATTATCAAGTGCCTGAATATAAGTATACTTCTCAGTTCCTAATGATGCGATATAGCATGTGTAGGGTAAGATGTGGGCGGAAGAATAAAATGTCTTTTTCTTTTGTATCTTTTATGAGAAAAACAATACAATAGTACAAATTTAACATTTTGGCCACGATATTCATATATTATAAATTGCAAAAATTTCTTAAAGAACCTCCTGATATTCTATACAACCCATTACATATATATAGCTCTTGAGAGAAAGGAATTTTGTATTTATATCCATACGATTTTAATACTTATATATTATTAAAGACTAGACTTGATAATTTAATTCATGAGACCAAAAGTGATATCCAGTGGGAGAGAAATGGTTTATATAGATTTAACAGCTCGAAACAGGTCTTAAAATAAGTGAACAAAGTTGGTATGAATAATTTTATTTTATTTTTTCCGTAAATATCCAGGAGGATGTGATTTCTTTTCAGAAGACTCTGCCAAATATTCAACAATATTATTATTATTATTATTATTATTATTATTATTATTATTATTATTATTATTATTATTATTATTAATGAAAACTGCCCAAACAATAATCTACTTAAACTAGGGTATTATTTTATAGCATTACATCCAATATTTGACATAACCGTAATAATTTGCTTGAATTTTGACAATTAGGATTTTCTAGGTCTACATTCAAGATGGCAAATAATTGTTCCTATCGGGCAATGTCAATTCATGACTGCTAACAAGAACCTTTGTTGAAGAACTACAGCCACTGAGAAGTATAGTAGGAGTCTATTAAATAAAGTCCCGTTACTTAAGCAAAGGAGTGGTCAAGACTTAGTCCAAGTTACTATTACCAGAAGTGATATCACAACAGTACGGAGGAATTTCATATAAAAGACAATAAATTTGACATGCTGCTGGTTTGTTAAGAACAGTTGTATATATATATATATATTATATATATATATATATATATATATATATATATATATATATATATATATATATATATATATATGATAGATATATATATATATATATATATATATATATATATATATATTTATGACTGGTAAAAATGTTCCGTTATATCAGAATCGGCCTTGATTAAAGAGAGGCAGGTAATGAACATCTCAAAGGGAGCATGGGACACAGATGACATCGACAAGGTTTTCACTCAACACCGACGCTTAAGAAGATTAAAGGAAGATTATCAACGGAAGTGACCTAAATTGGCTTACCAGTGGATGGACCTCTTGGTATATATACCACCTTTTCTGTAACTTTTCTCATACATCTACCTGAAGAGGGAGGCAGCAGTCTCTGAAATATAGTATTTCTCTCTTTATATTTTGGTGTTTTCATGGGCTCCTTTTATTAGATTATATATATATATATATATATATATATATATATATATATATATATATATATATATATATATATATATATATATATATATATAGATATATATATATATATATATATATATATATATATATATAAATTTCTTTTAATAGGTTTCGATGCAGAACGATCAAATATATCTGTCAGGACCACAACCTTATTTTTAACGTTGAGTGGTCCCCCATAGGAAGAGTTCTTAGGAGAAAATTGACATCCTAAATTCTCTTTGGACAAGAAACATCAGGTACAAGTTTGAAGAGGAGATTTCGAGAACTAAAGTATAGTTCCATCAAAATTTTGTTGTAAGGCCTGAGGTAATAATTATATATCCATAAGAAATATTATCGAGAGTTGCTTAAATCTCTTGAAAAACTAAATTTTTTTCTCTATGATGATTAATAATAATAATGATAGTCATAATAAAACCTATTATTATTATTTTTATTATTATTATTATTTTTATTATTATTATTATTAGTATTATTATTATTATTATTATTATTATTATTATTATTATTATTATTATTATAAATGGGGTTATAGAACTATCCTGGTATACAGTTCTGCAAACTTTAGTTTTTTATTACGTTACGATTTAAACAATCATGTTCCTTTGTTAGGACAATTATATAGTGGCAAGAGCATCTCTCTCTCTCTCTCTCTCTCTCTCTCTCTCTCTCTCTCTCATTTTTCCATTTTCCACTGCAGCGCAATTATCGAAAAATTGTTTGATATTCAGTGATTTGCGATTCATCACTCGCCAGGCATCCCATTTCGCTACTTTCTTTCGTCTGTCACCATCACTCAAGTTCGACCTTCCCTCCTCCTCTGGCCCCCTCGCAAATTTCGGTTTTCCATTTTCTTGCTCGTCCTTGCACATGCAGTAACCCTCGTCTGTCATATAGCTGTCGTAGGTTACAATCACCTTTTTTTATGTTCTTCTTCGGCCAGGACAGGGGCGGTTGGTGGGGTCCCTATTTGCTGTCCTCAGAAGTTTAAGGGCTGGAAGCAAGCATAGGTAAATAATCATAAATAAATAAGCATAAATATTTTTTTAGTTAAGTTCCCAGTCCCCGATATTATATTAGACATACACATATGTATATATAATATATATAGGTAATGTGCGCGCGCATATATATACATATGTTCCTGAGACATCATTTGAAGCTGATAAAGTCCATAAAGGAGGACTAGGCTAGTTTAAAATAGAGTTGACCGATAACTGATTCCGATAAAGAAATGAAAAACCAAACAGACTTTTTAGTAGAGTCCACAGTCTCATTATTGCAGAAGGCCTTGACATTTACGTCATTCTACTTTGTGCCTTTAGGTTTTGTCTCAGAAACAAGTCTTTAGTAACAGTTATTTTTCTTGTGTATAGAAGACCTTTTCCACACCCTTAGAGACAGGATAGAGGTTTGCAATGTAACCAAACGGGAACATGCCCATCCTAAACTAGGAAATCTAAGAAGAAATGACAATATTACAAGAGAATGAGACGGGCGATATTATGCCGGGTAGATGAAGTTCCTTTATTTCAACTTCATTTACATATTTATCACTTTTTTAATGCCGAGACTACCTTATGGAATCTGGAACATTGTTATTCAGAACATCATGAGTAATATATAAGATTTATTACTTGAGATTCATTTGCAGTTCATCTAAAAATATGTTTACGGTAAAAGAGAAATGACGCAATGTCGGGATACCAAAAGTACATGTAGCGTGATAACAAATTCTAACCAGGGTCTTTATAGATGAAGAACCCCAAATCCGTGAACATTGTATTCTTCAAGCTTTTATAATATTTTTCTTAAGCTATAAGAAATCATCTTTGTTCGAATATAATGTCTAACATATCCTCAAATTAATGTGATTTCAGCCAAAC
>NC_061100.1:109785378-109827878 GCF_015104395.2 Macrobrachium nipponense | reverse complement strand
TATATATATATATATATTATATGTGGAATAATATATATATATATAGATATATATATATATATATATATATATATAAACACTACTATATAAACACTGCTAACTAATCTGATATCATAAAACCAAATAATGGAAAAATATGTTTTCTTTATTACTGTGGAGAATGTACTTCAGTATGGCATATCTGAACCTTCAGGCTTTTGCCATATTTAGGTTGAATTGCCATCCTGATGAGGTGTTTTCCGTCTGTGAATACTGGAACAGTCCCAAGCCGGCTGAACAGTAGCTGACAGTTTCAGGGAATGTTAAAAACTATTAATGATGTTTTGATTCTCTTCCATCGGTCTGAAAAGGCGAGAGGAGAAAAACAGTGTATTTTTTTTTATTACAAAGTCTTTCGGATAAGAGATTTTTTCGTGACTACACAGCAAATTCTCTCTCTCTCTCTCTCTCTCTCTCTCTCTCTCTCTCTCTCTCTCTCTCTCTCTCTCTCTCTCTCTCTCTCTCTCTCTTTCTCGTCAGAAATATAAATATCTTTATAAGCATCAGTTGATCGATATGCATCAAAGATTCCTACTCGACTAGTGATGACATTTTTTTTCAACTTCTGACGGATAAGGCTAGCATTATTGAAATTAACTGACTAATAATTATATAGGTTTTATTTATATACGTAGTTTTGCAAAAATAGTATATGAATTATTCATCCTTTTGCCTTGCTTTATTTACTTTTGAAAATTTGTTTATCTGTAATTTCATGTTGACAAGACTTTGAATTTTATTTTAAGATTATACAAAATTATATGAATATGAAGGAAGAGGTCACCAATACATATTAAGATCTTTATGAAATTAAATGTGGATTAAGTGGTTTTCAATATGAGTTTAGAATATTTAGTCTCTCTCCAATGCAGGAGGGACTCTTTCCATGTTTTGCCCAAATAAAACATTCAACATACTTCTATTAATATATTAATTACCACTGTTGTGCAGTTCTTGTAATGAATAATTGAAGCCACAGAGGAATTTTCCGCGAAAATTGAATTTAATGTCATTATCAGGTGACCTTTTGCCGGCTTAGGTCATTTTTAATGCCCTTGTCAAAAAGATTACTCTTGCCATCATTCATTATGAGAATTTTTTTGAAAAGAGGTGTTTTATAGTTTTTGTTAATTAGGATGTGAAAATAAAAGGACAAGGGGTTTTAAGGGAGGTGTTTCCAGAATAATTATTGCTCAGTAAGAGTATTAAATGTGCTACACATATTTCGTAGTTAATTTTATGCATTGTGCCTGAAGGGTAAATGAATGAACCATAAATTTAAACGACAATAAATATTTATTTGAATAAGAGTAACGCCAGACCAAAAGAAAGGGAAACTTTCAAACGTTTTAAGCTCCTCATCGTGACTTGTCTTTGATAATAATTGATGGCAGTCTCTTTCTTATATGCAGTTTATCCCCTGGTCTTCACGCAGCCTCGTATACCTATATACATACACTAGTCATATGAAGCGAGTTGTGCTAAACCTTATATGCCTTCTGGCTGCTATCCAGGTAAGATTAACTTGTTGGCAAATATTTGCCACAGGATATTAAAATTCTCATTCTTGTTTCACTTCTGTATTGAAATTTAATATACCTCATCGGAGTTAACATATATTCGTTGTCAAATTAAGTTAGCATTTTTCTTCTTTATGATAAATGATTTTTGTCTCGTGAAAAATTTGCACGTCAATTAAGAATAAAGATTTAATTATGCATTTGAAATTTTTGACTACTGTTATGGTATTTAGGGGGCAATATAAATCTTCCCTATTCTCTGGTATATTTTTATGACCTCAAAAATACATTGACAGATTCATACAAGACTTGAATATTCAATCAGTGAAAACCTTTTAGGATTCACGTTTCTTAATTTAAACTAGCGTTCAAATTAAATGCATGCGATGTATCTGTTATTTGTGTCCTTGGCCAGACATAAAATCAAATCAATCATAGTTCTAATAGGATGGATGAGATTCCGTATGAAATTTCTTAGTTTTAGATTAAGTTTATGTCGATACAAAAATAGAACCATTACAAACGATAGAATTTAGTGAAATGTAGATTCAAAGTGAAGGAATGTAAATTCATAAGTTAAGAAATGTGAATTCATAGTTATGCAGAAATCTGTGAAAAGACATTGGGTACTTACTATCTGATGTCTTTGACTCTAATTCAGCTGTAAAGAAACTTAGTAAAAATATGAATTTTATTCGTTTTTGTTGGTGTTCCTCACCAGCAGCTGATACACATTAACTAATAAAGAAGGCTTAAATTTTATTAGGTAGTAATAGTTTCCCTATTTATTCACGGGCAAAAAACAGTTAGTTCTCTACGTCTCCTTGAAAATTGACTAAAACTGTCAAGATGAGGAACGTATAACACTTGACAGACACCGTGTCCTTACCTGTGTTTGCTGCAAAAGCTATTAACACTTTAAGAATGAATACCAAGTAAAAACATTTCAATAGTGTGTATACTGTGCTTGTAACCATGTAACATTAAAAAAGCAGCTCAAATGAGATACAGTTGATTAAAGGAAATTGATTAATGGACAAACTTTGCCTGGAAATTAATATAACAACAAATGCTGATCTCGGTAACGTTGGGCAATTTTGTAAATAATGAGTCAGTTGGTAATAAAAAAACGGAAATTAAAGTCTATTAGTATCTTCAAAGTATAAACTTGATAAATGAATCACAGAATTAGAGAGGTGATAAATCAGAAGTACCAGCTCTCTCTCCCCCTCCGTGAATATAGGTGCCTTTGTTATCAACCTTCGCATCTGTTCACACATACTCCCCAAATGTAGCTTGTGCCCAGGGAAGGGACCATTTAATAAACAACGAATATCAGTGCCACCTGGTATTGAACGAAGGTGACAGGCGAGAAGGAACTGAGGCGGGTCAGTTTCATTATTCTCGAAGTGTCACTGTGTGCCAAGAGGGGAAGGCTTTAATCAGTCGATTCCTCTTCCCCTTATAGATAAGGTATCAGCAAGATGTTTAAAATTACTATACGTTGCACTAGTGTTTGCTTGCCGTATTGATTCAATTCAATTCCATTCGGGAAAACAGCTGATCGAATTATAACGTATTATGATTTATTTTCATTTCGGAAATAAATCGATGAAATATAACAAGCCACTAGGAAAAGGATGGACTGACAAACTTCTATAGATATTGATAAAGGTATTCCAACCATCATAAACCACAAATCACTCTGTCTATAAATAAAAAATCATTGTATATACAAACTAGAAGGTCGTATATCTACATTAGACTATTCGAAATTCACATAATCTCTCTCTCTCTCTCTCTCTCTCTCTCTCTCTCTCTCTCTCTCTCTCTCTCTCTCTCTCAGCATCATCTGAAATAGATTAGTGTCTCGCCTAGTAAGTTAGTAACTGAGCGTTGCAATTTAGCATTTTACAAATTAACAGAAGTACGAGAGAGAGAGAGAGAGAGAGAGAGAGAGAGAGAGAGAGAGAGAGAGAGAGAGAGAGAGAGAGAGAGATCATCAATTACAAATAGACTCTCTCGATATCTTTCCCGTCAGTATATTTATATTTCATTGAACAGATTGTCTATAAAATAAACCCGAGATACCCGTTTGAAAAAGGGCTTGTTACAAGCGCTATCACAACTGGATGAATGAAAAATGAAAGTAAACTCAGATTCAGAGCTTCAGAGGCAATTTTGTTGAGAAAAATATTGCTTTTAATTTTGTGCCTATTGAATTCCAGCGTACAAAAAATAAAAATACGATAGAAACTCATATTGTATATTCACCTAAATTTGCCTTTCGCGCGCGCACACACACACACACACACACACACACACACACACACAACACACACATATATATATATATATATATATATATATATATATATATATATATATATTTATTAATTTTTTTCTTTATATGCAAACAGTTTTTCTTTTGAAAAAAAAAACTCAGGGTTATACATTGCAGAAGACTAAGTTAGGAATACATATATGAAAACAAGCGAAAGTAATATGGAAAAGGATTAACGCTTTCCAAGAATTGGAATAGATTTTGGTATTTTAGTAGTTATTTTCTCTAGAAAATAAATAAAAGGAAATAAATAGGAACAAATAGGAATAGGGTCAGAGGCAAATCCATTATTTTGATCATTCTCTTTTTTGTATATCCCCGCACTCTCTCTCTCTCTCTCTCTCTCTCTCTCTCTCTCTCTCTCTCACTTACATTTTGCTTCACATCGATGCACCCGCGTTGTAGAGAACATTGTGAACTCGGGGAAGGGAAAAGTGATTTCAGTTTTAATATCACTTGATCAGTTACGATAAACTATTCGGAAGGCATCTTTTGTGTCGGTCAGTATTTTTTTTTATTTACTGTCATTAAAACGCATTTTTATATGGAATGATACAAGGCTTTTTAGGACAAAGATGTTTTACGACCAGTGTTAATTCTTCCTAATAGTAATCATTATTTTCTACATGGCTAATTTTTTTAAATTCTTAAGCAGCAGTTTTCTTCAGTTGGAACTGAAAGATATAGAACCAAAATCTAAATTGAGGAGAATCATGAAACTACGGAAATCCATTAATATTTCTCTTATGAAATATTAGAACCATAAATTATATTCAGATTATTTGACAAAAAAATGTGCCATACCTTTTTATAACACAAATCTCCACTTACCACCAGCCTGCCATATCAGGTCTCATCCAAGTAGTTCTGGATATTGCAACTCTTCTGGTGCTCATAGAATCCCAGCTGACACTGTCATGTGCTATTCTCCCAGGGGTGATGGGAAGTACGAGTCCAAGGGATCTTAATATCCTTCATTTATTCTCCTTACAGTATCAGCCCAACTGTATGCAGATATCTGGTTCCGTTTTTATAAATTCTTTTAGGTATAGTGTCATGTATGTATTCGTATGCAAATAGTGCGTTACCTCCACATATGTAATATATATATATATATATATATATATATATATATATCTATATATATATATATATATACACACACACACACATATATATATATTATATATATATATATATATATATATATATCATTCAAGCTACAAATGTCCTTTGATATCTAATTCACTCTACCTCCCAAATGATATATTTTTTCAAATATGTACCGAAGGGGAATTTTTTAGTTGATAATAATTTCGTCTGCCCATGGGATCGAACCACCGTCCAAGTGAAACGGGGACGAAATCAGGACACTGACTGTCCTGATTTCGTCCCCGTCCACTTGGACGGTGGTTCGATCCCAATGGGGGACGAAATTATTATCAACTAAAAAGTTTCCCTTCGGTACATATATGAAAATATATCATTTGGGAGGTAGAGTGAATTTAGATATTAAAGGACATTTGTAGCTTGAATGATATATAAAAATGAATCACGGGTCGATGTGATAAGTTAGTCATACTTATATTAATATATATATATATATATATATATATAATATATATATATATATATATATATATAAATATAATATATATTATATATATATATATTATATATATATATATATATATATTTGTGTGTGTCTGTGTCTGTGTGTGCCTGTGTGTGTGTGTGTGTACTGACCTTATGGAATTCCTGACCTGTCTCTTGATTTCTTAGTTATGAGGCATTTTCTTTGCCGACCTCACATCCTTGTAACTGCTGTTTTCCTTTACACATACACATTTGCAGTTGTAGTTTTTTCTGGAAGTCTGAATCTTGAGACTTGTACTGAGTCAGTAAACATTTGTTTAAACTGTGTGCGTCGCTGTTCATATCCAGTGTAATAGTATACCGCATTGCCTGCCTAATAAAGCCCCACATGAACCAAAGGATTATGCATTTAAGATGAAATGCGTGACCCAAATACGTCCTTCCAGGTAACGATTATTGTAAATTTATCTGGCATAATAGGATGAAGTTCCTGGGAGCATATTGCAACACAAATTGTGTTCTCTTGAGTTGCAGTCTGTAACAGTGCGTTATAGAGTTAACATAAGCATTATATAAATTCAGTCCACTCAAATCCTACATATCTTCAGCTATAAACACAAACGTCTTTACTGTTATTATTATGTCTACGGCAATCCATATATAAAATCTGTTATTTATTTTGGAACATGAAAGATGAATACAAGATAATGTTACTTTGTCTTTACAAGACCTCTAACCTAATTATTTTCTATTTTTCAGCTTAAACGGGGAAGGGGGTGGATGGGGGAGGCTTAACGACGCTATTGGTTATTGAATATAGATTCATCTCCATTAAAAGTAAAGATAGTTTAGCACATTTCTGACAGATAGTATGCTTAACAAATATAATTTATTTGTATTCATTAACACAACTGTCTTGACAATACATCCAAACCAAGCATTTGCTCCTGAGTGGCAGCAAATGATGGTTTATCAGAGAGAGAGAGAGAGAGAGAGAGAGAGAGAGAGAGAGAGAGAGAGAGAGAGAGAGAGAGACTCCGATTTGTTGTTTTCTCTTCGTTGTTTAGGTATTCACTAACATTCCATCTATTATTATTGTAATATTTAAATTTTGATAATTAGGTGCGCTTTTTAGTCACCTTTTCATGATACTTATAATCAATCCTAACGTTATATATGCCTTGACTAATATTTGTATTCTCACAAAAGCTTTGAAAAAGCGCACATGGGCCGTATTCATCATTACAAAAGCGTAGTTAATACATAATTGCTATTCCCTGATCTGTGGTCTAACAGGTATTTAAAAAAAAACGAAAGTATCATCTGCCACGAAGCAGGAAATATGCAGGAAAATATTTCCTTAATTTAAAGTTTACTAGGACAAGAATGCTACTTTAAAAACGGAGATATTACACGTTCAATCTATAATGCAAGATCTTTGGATACTTTCACTGGTAATAGGGCTATTCACGATTTTCTCGATAAAAATATATAACATTTGCATAAAAAAAATAGCCACCATCGTGTATTAGGTGTCCATCTGCGATAAACTGAATATTTTGGTTTAAATATCTTTAATGTACCCATGAGAAATTCCTAAGGGAGACTTCAGCCCGAAGTGTTAATAGAGGCTTTTACCTATCGTGGTAAAAGTATGATTGTAAAAGTGTTGTTTGAATTCGCGCTGAGAACATTGACACCCGTTGATTTTACTGGAAAGAGAGAGAGAGAGAGAGAGAGAGAGAGAGAGAGAGAGAGAGAGAGGAGCCTCAGTTTCATACGACAATATAGTCTGGTTTTAGAGCAGTGGAATATTTTTTTTTTTTTTCATTTTTGCCAACATATCAACGGAGAAATGAGAATATCTGATGAAGCGGTAAAATCGTTTGTTTGGTAATAAATCCAGCATTTCTGAATTTATGAAACGAAATCTAGGAAAACATTTGGAAAAGGATTCCGGATGCATTGTCGGATTGTGTGGGTACGTGGGGTGGAGGTGTTAACGGAAATTATTCAGCGCAGTCGGGAAGGAGGACCAGTGGATGCTACTGGTTGCACACTGAGGTTTCGATTCGGTGAAGCTGGTTTCGTTGAGAAAGGCTTCTCTGTGTGTCTTTCAATTCTGTCGTTTATTCTTCTTGTTTACCTGTCATTGCTTTTCTAAATTGTACAATTTGGTACTGCCCTTAAAATCCTTCAATTATTTTTTGTTTTAATCATTGTCGTTCTAAGTAGAGTATTTCGCTGCAATCGGTCGATTTTTACGCCTGTTTATTTAGTTCCTCGTGGGACGAGTGGTTTACGTGCTCCCTTGACGAATCGTAGTCCCGAGTTCGATTCCCCAGTGTGCCAACGTGGAATCAGACGAATTTGTTTCTGTTGATTAGAAATTCATTTCTCGATATAATGTGGTTCGGATCCCACAATAAGCTGTAGGTCGCGTTGTAGGGTAACCGATTAGTTCCTAGCCACTTACAAACATCTAATCCTTCGGGCCAGCCCTAGGAGAGCTGTTAATAAGCTCAGTGGTCTGGTAAAACTAAGATATACTTAACTTTTCCGTTTAGTTTTTTCTCATTGGCCTTGAATAAACCCAAACAAATTCTGCTGAACATTTGCAGCACTGGGAAATTAACGTACATCTTCTCTCACCGTTTCAGTAGAGGGTAACTGACTGAATTCTGGCTGCATGGGTACGTCATGAGAGGCTTCTTCAGTATACTGATAGACCTTAATTCCCCTAAACACTTATGATGAGCTTTATATTTAGCGAACAATAGCGGCTGCGGGGTTTAAACCATTGTATTCTCTCGTAGTCCTCTCGTGAACGAAATGCGGTTTATTTGTTCGTTTATTAGAGGTAATTAAATTTTGTTTTATGTTTTAAATTCTCATCGTTTTGGCAGCATTACGCGGAATCTCTCTCACGTTTTTTGTTGCTCATAGTGTATATATATATATATATATATATATATATATATATATATATATATATATATATATATAAAATTTAAAAGGACAGTAAGTTCTCACGCCAAACACGTTTAGAAGCAGTTAAAATACAAAAATATTCTGTCTCATTCATTATCTAACAGATTATCCTGCCCTGTATGTTACATTCGGTTGTATAAATGCACTTTCCCAGGAGTGAAGAGATTCCCGCGCAGGAGGATCTTATTATGCACGAATTGTCCTCAGTGAAGGAACTGCATATCTCCTTCAAGTCTGAGTGTTGAACATTTTTATGACGTGTGCGACAAGGTTGCTGATGTGAATTTTTGACATGTCGTCTTGTGACTTCGATCAACCCTTAACCAATTTTTTTTTTTTTTATTTCTTTGCTAAGTATCAAGTTTTCCTTTGTTTTATCTAATATTTAATACACGAATTGTGTCCAGTGAAGGAACATCATATCTCCTTAAAACTGCAATGGTTAAAATAATAATTTATATTTTTGAATTCAAAATGTAACCAGCAAGATATTTCACAGATATTTGCACCAGTGGAAAATTTCATAGTTCATAAAATTAGAGTTCGACAATGTATCCAATTCATAAAATTCTCATACTCGTAATAGCATGAGTCACCAAAATGGTGAAGAAATCCCCAGCGATATAAATGTAAATATGTAATAGAAATATGTATACAAAGCGAGAGCTTTCTAGAACCTCCTCGATTCTCCTTCTCGATCTGAGTCAGATTCTCCTCACTCTGAGTTAGAATCTCCTCTTCATTCTCAGTCAGGTTGAGGAGGAGAATCGAGCAGGTTCTCAACAGCTCTCACTTTGTATACATACTCCTAATATATATTTACATTTACACCACTGTAGATCTCTTCACTAACATATCTAAACTGGATGGCAGGTCGTTATGATATGAGATTTAGGGATGAATCCTTCAAATAATAGCATTCAATACCATAGCATTGATTCTTGATACAAATTTGTCTTTGAATAATCACTCTGTAGTAGTTAAATCTTCAATTTGTCCGTAGGGACGTTCAAATTATAATACTTCGAAGAAAAATTCTTCAGATTTAATTAAATTTTGTAAATTGGACGTAATGCCAGAGAGCGGTAATAGCTTTAAACTGCACCGCATATCTGGCAATGAAAGGAATGCACTTATGACTGCCGGCAAGTATTTCTATAATTCATGAAGCAAGCTTTGCCAGAATAATATATGTGTCATTTCCTACGAATACATGAATTTGAACGTTTCACTTGGGAATGCTGCTATTGTTTTTTTTAGTGCCAATGAACCATTGGCAATAGATTGGTTGTGAGAATACTTGTGATATTCATGATATATGTTGTGGTATACGATGTGTGAGAGAAGTCATTTCTAAATTCATTTAGAAGATACACTAATGCGTAATATGGGGAAAATGTTACAAGAGAATGTTAGGACGGTTAAGAAAATGGCAATAACGAGAGAGAGAGAGAGAGAGACGATCGACTGATAAGGAGTGGAGCTGGGAAGAGGGATGAGAGAGAGAGAGAGAGAGAGAGAGAGAGAGAGAGAGAGAGAGAGAGAGGATGTTTCTTAATACAGTAATAGAGATTCGGTCCATAACCTTGACCCCTTTATACCTACAAGATTGGTTTATCTGTTCGACAGTTTACTAAGATGAAATGATACCCGCACCTTCTCTTTTTCCCACCATATTTGTAAATTATTTTCTATTTCCTTGTTTTTATTTTTATTTTTTTGCCTCTGCCATCAGTCCCTACAATATGGGAAAATTTCTTCCTTGCTGTTATGTAGATTGCAAATTTCCTCCCTCATTTTTTTTTTGTGCCTCAGTCTCTTTGTTCTGTTAATGAAGTCGTTTTCATGCATTCTGCTCCTGCACTGGGCCCTTCAGAACGCCCTCCTTTGTTACAGAAACTGTCCCCAGTGACGCGGTTTTATTGTGCGGTAGCGTATTTTCTTCTTGTAACCTCGTATTTCGAATATTATATATATATATATATATATATATATATATATATATATATATATATATATATATATATATATTACTCTGTACTCGTCATTTTCATCATAATAACAATGACATGGTAATTCATTCGTTTTTCGTTAGTATTTCCTGTTTTTTAATATTATTTAGGATTAGTTTTCACCTACCACAGATAACGGGTAATCATACTTGCACAAGAAGCCATGATGACACTTTCCCTCGCACAGCTTCACAATATTTCCTCCCTCTTCGCCTACAAGTGTTGAATAGGCTTATAACTACTTGAATTTAGTCTTAACGTGTTATTGTGTTACCTTTATTTAAGATGACATCCAAAACCGAGTTTCCAATCACAGACACGAAATTTGGTGCAAAATGTCACTCGTGAAATAAATTATTGTCATTTCATTCAGTGCACATAACCCTCAAGAACATTCATAACAAAATCGAGAGTATTATTAAATGTGTCAATCATAAATCAATCATAAATATCCTCTCCTAAAATTCTTGTATCTTTAAGTCAACGCAAAACACCATTATCAGAATTTTTTTTTTAGGCTTTCCTACCCCTCAATAACAACAACTATAACGCAGTTTGTAGGCTTACTCCCCGAGTAAGCGAAAATTAACTGAAAGCCAAGGCTTGAAGGGAGCAAATGCACGGATACGTAAATTAAATCCAAGTGCTTAGGATAAGCAAGTCATAGTTATCCATGCTGCTATAAACTTCAAAAGTATTATTCCTTAATTGGATAAGCTGATCATGACAACCTCTCTGCTCATTAAGATGCGAGCACTCTGGAGGTTCAAATCGAGCGTTTGACCTTGGTGAGGGTCAGTGATTCCCTCTCGCTGAAATGAAAACTTATTTCCTTCATGATACCGAGGAGGAGCACTTTCCTTCGCGTGGGTCTTAGTTATTTTGTTAATTTCTTAAGACAGGGATATCTGATGTTCTATACAAATATTTCCAGTGTTTCTTCAAAATAAAAAAGGCACAGAAAGAAAGAAACGGACGTACATAAATGTCATCAGCAAATTAATTAGTATTCACATCACTTTTATTGGTAAAATGGTTAGCTATTTGATTCCCCTGCCTCACTCCCCTTTCGTGTCATTTAATTTTCTTAAACGAGCCCATTAATCCAGAGTGAACGCAATGCTAATGACAGTTCATGTTTATTAGTGCAAAATCAATGTAATTTGGGAAAAGTGAACAAAACATAAAAGGCAGAAATGAGGACCTTGACTCCACAAGAATTCTGGAGGTAAGGTTTTCTTTAATAAATGGGGGTAGGTGTTATGTATTAGTAACATCATGTGTATTGATGTCAACCCATGATGGACTTTGCTAAAACCACACATTAAGATATTAATAAATTCTGTTAAAATGTTACAAAACAAATCATTTTTAATAGTTGCTTGTTTAAAACAACGTATATTTCATTGCTACATGAATATTATGCAAGTCGGAGAGAATATATATATATATATATATATATATATATATATATATATATATATATATATATATATATATATATTATCTATATATATTGTGACGTTTATAGATCGTTCGTCTACCCCGCAATTAATTAATTAATTCGATTTGGAAAACGGCAGCCATTTATTTCTTTAGAATATCAGCTGATTTTTAGTAAACGCGGGAAACCCAAAACCCGCCAGCTAGAGATAGGAAGTTCCCCAGTTGGGGGAAAAGAGTCTTTTATCAGCTGTAGGGACGTATCTCAAAAGGGAAGGGTGTAGGCAGATTGGTACTTCTTAAGCTCTCTTTCCTGTGACCCCTCTGCTGGCTGTATGCTTGTTTTCCAGGATTTGCCTTGATCGTGGGGGGTTAAGCTGACCTCCAACCCCCAAGCAACCCAACTGAATTCTGTCTCAGTCGGCTGCGAGACGTGATCTCGGACAGAGGTCAAATTACCTGCCTTCCTGTTAGGCCTACCCAGGGTGTGAGTGGCGCGCCGATGACCCAGGCCTCAGACAAAGGGGCCCCCATACTTTTCTACAAAGAGCCACATTTTCTACAAAGGTCCACACTGAACACGACATCCAGATTCCATGAGTCACGTGCCGTCTCTGCCCGCAAGTGTGCATTACCCCAAGTGAATGAAAATCAGCTTGAATTGGATGAGACTATAAGCCCCAACGTGGGGGCCAATATCATTTAACTTTTCTCCAGGCCAGCACGGGCCTTTTTGTAAATAAATAGTTGTTAAGTAACGAGCTGAGTTTTCTGGCGACCTTCCCTCTAAAGAAATTAATAATAACTTTCAGCTTACGGTAAGTTAAAGCAATTCCCTCTTGAAATCCCTAAATTACTTCCGTTTACGTATCTAGCCTCTCTCAAGGCCGCTATATACGTAAATATATATAGATATATATATATATATATATATATATATATATATATATATATATATATATATATATATATAATTATCAGTAATAAAAATGGGAAATATCTACATATATAAATAAACAAATAAACGAACAGAAAAGGCAGCCGTGTATTCGAAATTGCAGGGCCCATAAGGCTCATGATCCCATATTTCGTTTGCACCGCTGAGCACCGCGTCTGGGGACACGAGGGAGGATATAATGGCGGTCCGATATATTACTTGCCCAAATATTCCACGAGCACTTTGCCCAAAACGCCTTTGAGGAGCATCTCCCAGTGGGGAGGTCGCATAGCGTACTTGGGAACTTCTTAATTTAAAGATAAAGATTTGACTGCCTTTTGTCATAATAAGATAAAAAAAAAAAATAGCCCTTTTTTTCATACCGTTAAAATTGAATAATGTAAAGCTAAAATGGAAAATGTAACGGATAATTTATATTGTAAAAAATTGTAGGAATAATTATTAGTTTGCGATTTGAATGCTCATAACCTTATTTGATATTACAACTGCTTATCACTGGAACTTATGGGAAATGAAGTAGAACAAATAATTTGTTACCCTTAATGTCCACGAAGCAAATGCATATTTCTCAAAAGGACTTGAGATTTTGTCCTCTGCAGATATCACACTTTGCTCATCGAAGTCAGTAAATGATTTAGAACGGAACACATTGGGGGGACCTATATACTAGTGATCATTTCCCAATTTTAATTTCAATTCCACCAAATAATGCCAGTGAACATTTTTCCCATTACAACATCCATAAAACTGAAAGGGAGACAAATCCCTCCATTTGCATGTCAAAGAGACCACAATGGAAACAATTTTATTACCGAATTGATCACAAACGCTCCACAGAAAGCCATATGTCCTTCTGCACCACATTCGAGCAAACATGAAGACCTTGCTGGCATGATAATCTACAAGAATTGATTAAATGAAAACATCCCGTCAGGGTTTATTGAAAATATTACCATTTTATCTTCCTCTCTGTCGGAAAACTGAACAAGAGCACACAAATTCTTGGTTATACCGTTTGTAAGTTATTGTATGCAATAAGGGTACCTAAACCACAGTAATAAAATTTGGGGAAATGCTGTTCATTCCAGGCAAACTGTAACAATTTTTAATGATAGCCATAAAATATAATCCAGAACATCCGTTTCGGTACAAGGGAGAATGAATAAAAATAGATGTTAGCTGAAGTATTCGAGTTTAATTGAAGAAAAAAACTGATGTAGTCCATACCCCTCTGTTATTTCTGATTATTATTGTTGAATGCAAGTCGGAAAAATAACAACGCCATTAAAAGATAGTCTAATTTAAGAATATACCCACTGTGGTATTTACATAGAAATGTTTGTTTTCCATAAAATTGGAAGCTTAAATTAGAACTTTGTTCATTTTTAGAGAAAAACAACCGAAACATAAAAGAATAAAGCGAACTCGTATCCATTTTCATTTAATCCAGTGCTGTTTGTGACGCGAATATAAACTCAACTCTAAGAGAATGGTATTCTTAAATAAACGAAGACGATATTTAAGACGAATACAAGAGAGAGTCAAGTCTTTGATAATGACCACTACACAGGAATAGTGTGTCTGTAAGTCTGGAGAGAGAGAGAGAGAGAGAGAGAGAGAGAGAGAGAGAGAGAGAGAAAAGAAAAGAATTAAGCACTTGTAGACGCAAAAACAAAATGCAAAAATGAATAATCATATTCATGTTTGTTCGCTTGATTTTGCTTTTTGCGGATTTCGTTGGCAGTAAATGCGTACAGAATTAAGATCAGTAGAGACAGCGTTTCCATATGATATTTTTCCAGTGCTAATGTCTTTAACTTCCATTTGCTCGACCTTATGCTGCTTCGACTTCGTCTTCATAGTTGCTTGGGGTTTTGTGATTTTTCGTCTGGAAGTAATCAGTATTCGACATCTGAAAAAATCCCCTAATAAGAAATAATTCAAAGACGAATAGTCCTTCGAGTAGAATTCTGAAAAGTCTCGAATTCACCTATTTTTCTATTGGTCAGTATTTTAAATTACTCTCGTATTATTTTGTTTTTATCAACGAAATGTATTCGTAGCCAAGTATGTTCAGTCTGTGAATTTACATGTCTTCCATTACAGTCATCGTCACTTATTTTTGGGCATTATGTCAGCCTTAAGAGCGTCGCCAGAATAATAATAATAATAATAATAATAATAATAATAATAATAATAATAATAATAATAATAATAATAATAATAAAGATTTTAGGAAATCACCAGAGATGCAAACATATATAAGGTAATCATCTAAGAATCTTTCTATTTACCTTATTTGTTTCATGATATTTCTCAGCTATCACCAGAAATTTACATTTATTACATAGTGTGCCAAGAACACATTGGTTTTGGAACGATAAGTATTTTACATTCAGTATAGTAACTTTTCCTTCATGTAGACACTTCGAGGGTTCGATAGAGACTCCTGTGTAACATTCGTGTCTTTCTAGTCGTCTTACTGATTATGATAAACTGTGATAGTCTGTGATAGTTTGCGAAGTCGACATAAAATGTATAGCATTTTTTCCAGCTTAGTTCTGAACTGATATTTTTAGATATTAAAAATTTGGTTCATGCCAAAGTAAAGTAGAGTGTATTAGTACATTACGAGTTAACTTAAATGACTTTCATCATAAGCTCTCTCTTTCTATATATATGTATGTATATATATATATATATATATATATATATATATATATATATATATGTATATATATATATATATATATATATATATATATATATATATATATATATATATATATATATATATATATATGTACGAGTAATAAAAAACGCAGTTTTAGTATTTACATGCACTTTTAATATTTAGTAATTTTGTCGACTACCCTTTACTTACTTATTTTTTTACGGAACATTGAATTCGCGGGAATATTATTTGTCTTCTCCCTTTTGTTGTATTATAGATGTACAAACGTAGGCGTTATTAAGACTGAATTAGTTCCATGCTGGACGGGTGGTTTTCGAGCTCGGCTGGCAATCCGGTGGTCAGAAGTTCGATTCCCTGCGCTGCCAACGTGGAATCAGAGGAATTTATTTCTGGTGATAGAAATTCATTTCTCGATATAGTGTGGTTCGAATCCCACAATAAACTGTAGGTCCCGTTGCTAGTTAACAATTGGTTCCTAGCCACGTAGAAATATCTAATCCTTCGGGCCAGCCCTAAGAGAGCTGTTAATCATCTCAGTGGTCTGGTAAAACTAAGATATACTGAACTTAAGACTGAATTATTAATAGTATATATATATATATTATATATATATATATATCTTATGTGATATATTTTATATATACATTATCATATATCTACATATACTATATATATATATATATATATATGATATATAGATTTATACATAGATATCGATATATATATATATATATATATATATATAATATATTAATATTAGTATATATCATATATATATATATAGATATATATATATATATATATAAATCATATATGTCTATTATAATAATATATATAATTTGGAGGAGATCTCAGTTAATTGTTAATAAATGGTATATCGAGGTAGTAAGACTATAATAGTAAATTCTAAGATTCCTTTCAAGTTAAGCATGAGTAATTGTGAGTCTGTTAATTTTAAACGAAGTATGTTGAAGACGCTTATGCCTGTGAATACATTGAAATACAATGGCATTATCTTATCCTTTGCTTCATCTTGATTTTAACGTTTCTTGCATGGTAAAATTACGTAGAAATGTTAAAATAGAATTATTTAATTTACCTCCGTTTGTTTTCTGCCCAAATATCCATATAAATGACTTTCCTTAGCTTTTATAACAGTGACAAACAAGTGACCAACATAAAGACTTAGAAGTGACAAAATGGATGCTTTCTTTGTTTTATTCAACTGCAACTATGTCGTCAGTAAGTTACCCTTAAATATTTATTTTTATTATAACATGGTCTTCATATTCTTATTCGAGTGATGTAAATGATATCGTTTATATTACGACAGAAAGTGTGCATATAATAACATGAAATTAAACTCAGAATTGGAGAGACGAAACTTACCGCAAAATATAATGCTCAGAAAACCAACACTAATACATGGTCGTATATCACGTCTATGATGTAAAAGAAATTTCCTTTGGAAAAGGCTTCGAGATATAACGATGGACAGTACAGAAAAGTTATCATTTGTCAAAACCCCCTAGGAATATGCTTTCATAATGTGAACATTGGGTGAAAAAAAAATGCAATGAAAAATACGACTGTATTCATTTTACGAGAAGAAAACACTATACATTTTTCTTTTACAATCTAGAATACAATAGAATTTCTTTTCATCATCATAGACAGCGCCTACAACGCCTTTTTTTTCTGAAAATAGAGGAAAGGTCTGGTTATTCATTTATATCTCCATTTGCAAGAATATATTCAATTGGATAAAAAAAAAAAACAATTCATCTTATGTGACGTTCTTCAGAGCCCGTACAATAATGGCTATTGTAACACGGAAAGGGGGCCGGAAAGAAAATCCTGATGCTATTTCTGAAAAGATTCCTTAAGAGTGTCGGGACACCACAATGGGAGAATCTTAGAGCTTCCTCAAATCCACATTTTAAAACTGATGTTTCTGTTTTGAATACTCAAAGTTTTCAAGTTTGATTCTTAGATGTTGTGACGCCAGGTTTAGTAGCCACAGATCAATAAATCAATCAACTTTGATCGTTTATTAGCTTTCCAAAGATAATTGCACCTTTTATTATTGCTTTCGTCCCTACAGATCACTAAGATCTTAGTATCACAGTCCTTTAGATGATTGAACTATCATTGTCACACTGAAAACAAACACGTCTTAAGCGATCAGTGACCCATTAGTTCAACCTTAACATTTGTTGTTCTATTCGGTATCGAAAAAAGGTCAAATATCTTACTTTTAATTTCTCTTTACTTTTGAGAAAACATTCCCCAGTTGCCAGAATCATTTACAAAAAAATATATACTTCATAGTACGGAATAATCTCAAAATCCAAATAAAGAGAGATTCTTGGAAAATCATTGACATTTATTAACTTTGTCTACACATCTGAATTCACCTTCTACTTGACACTTTTCACTTTAACTTAAAATTTTACTCCTTGTGCAATTGTGTAATGATGCCTTTACCTCATATATTAATTTCTTTTCAGGCAAACAATATGTTTGGAATGAATTTCGACTTGCAATGTAATTGCGTTCGAATATTTACATTTATGGACACCCGCGTCCCTCTGTTCATTTACACATGGATTGTGCTCTCATTATCATGAAGGGGTTAACCCTTCATCTCATGAGTTCATTAATTTTAAAATGGGACACATCTCCTTCCTATTATTCCCGAGTGTTGGGGTAGAAAGCAGTTTCATCCATTGCATTCGAACCTTAGATACATTCTCTCTCTCTCTCTCTCTCTCTCTTATACTGTAGTACTATCTTTAATAAGGCTTTCAATGATAACATTTTCATTGGACATGATTACTGTGACTCATTATGCCTTCAACAACAATGGACTTTCCTACTGTTTTAGCAAACTGTTCTGATACTAAAGACATTCTATGAATTTTGCTTCTACTTTTTCTACGGATATTCTATAAGGACCTCACTCTTAAAAGAACATGTAGCTGTTTTTACAATAAAAAATATCTAAATTTAAAGACAGTGCGAGATATATCGTTGACTTGGTAAAGAATTACTTGAGAGAGAGAGAGAGAGAGAGAGAGAGAGAGAGAGAGAGAGAGAGAGAGAGAGAGAGAGGCATTTGATTAATTTTGAATATTCTATACGCTACAAGAGTGCAAGTGAATCTGTTACCATCATATTATACTACTGTATAACTTGCAATTTGAAACTCTCTCTCTCTCTCTCTCTCTCTCTCTCTCTCTCTCTCTCTCTCTCTCTCTCTCTCTCTCTCTCTTTAAGAGGATTGTTTTGTAGTTTGTGTAGTATACTGTAGTATTCAGTACGCTCCAAAATGCAAGTGAATCTATTATCATAATTTTATATTATTGTATGACTTTCTATTTAAAAAACTCTCTCTCTCTCTCTCTCTCTCTCTCTCTCTCTCTCTCTCTCTCTCTCTCTCTCTCTCTCTCTCTTTAAGAGGATACTGTTAGAGCAAACCAAGACGAATCCATCTTTTTTAAGCGAGAAAACAATCCACTCAATCTTTATTTCCAAGACATGTTAAATAGTTCCCCGTGGGATTCAATGTACTTCCGACGGAAAGGAAGAGACTCCCCCTTTGAAAAGAGATCCTGAGGGAACGCTTCTGTGAAACAAAGTCGCACTCTAGTTGAAGACGAAGATCACTAGGATAAAACCGCAAGACAAGATGATTATCAAGTAATGGAAAATGACGAATTTTAGAAACGAATTCGTATGGGAAGTTAAAGAATGTACATTTAAATGATTATACCAGTATCATATAAATAGGTACGTGACTAAAGACTCAATTGTATACGTAAACTTCCAAAGGAATTGAAGGCATATTGAGTGTTTCAGGAAGGCTATCGTCTCATCTCTCTCTTCCGGAATCAACCTTTTCCATGAACTTTACCTACTTTCTCCTGGATCTTTTACTCTTGCCGACCAGCACTTCAAATCCCTCTATTTCACTGTCTGAGAGCTAAATGGCCGAGAGTGCCCGAGTGCATAGCTTGTTAACCTATATTTTTTTCGTGAAACAATCAGTCAGTCAACCATTCCATAAGTGTCGCAGCCGATTCCCCCACCAGAAGCAGCCAAAAGTGTTTACTAACGAAGGCTAAAACAACAACGGATTAACCACTTTCACCACAGGGCCACTGCCATGTCTATTGGCAACAACGTTGTTATTCTACACCGGGGGATTCCATAGAAGTACTTTAATCTGCCCACTGTCTAATTTACTAACGTTAATTTCGTCAGTTGATTGAAAATAATTTAGTTAGATAGGCGTTGAGTATCTTTTGTTTAAAAGACAGTGGTGAACAGATGATATCTTGTTGTGTTAAATGTGATAATTTCTCTCTCTCTCTCTCTCTCTCTCTCTCTCTCTCTCTCTCTCTCTCTCTCTCTCTCTCAGTGTCATAGTTCAGTTCATAAGTTAAAATGATTTATTTAATATACGCTCTCTCCCCTTCCTGCTGGATGTCTGCAATTATTCTGCTTGTTTTATCGTTGAGCTGAATTTTTTAACATCAACTCCCAATAAATATACTCTCTTCACCTTCTTTTCTCTCTCTCTGTCTCTCTCTGAGCGTCTGTTTCTTTTATCTACTTCTTCCCTTTGTTTATTTCCCCTGCCTTTCATTAGTGTGAATCAACATTTTTCCCCCTTGTTTCCCCTATTCTCTTCTACATCCTCCCCTCTTCCAAATTGTTCAGTATCGAATTTTGGGTAATTTTTTTTTTTAAGTGTTGAATTCCATGTCCTTTTTCCATATTGAAGCATTTATGCACTGTTTTGTCTTATCACTCGTTAAAGAGTTTTGTATATGTAACATTTACTCATACAATTTATTATTTTTTTTTAATTCATGGGTAGAAATTAACTGCATTTCCGACTAATTGATGACAATTGTGTTTCTGATAAAAAGAAATAAGGTACCATACGGCATTTTTCTGTCCCTACTACTTGCCATTCAATGCGCAAAATGTACAGAAACGTAAAGTCTGTCAGAAATATGGAAGTGGAAATGGCATTGCTGACATATGTCAAAAGATAATTGAAGGACAGATATTGTAACTGGATTGTTTTACATTTAGATTCCGGAGAGCCATGTATATATAAAGCCGAAGTCAGAAAGAGAAACCCTTCTGCGTTTTCTAGGGTTTTGAAACTGTAATAATATTAGGAAGAGGAACATCATGAAGTGGAAAAACAACAAGAGATTGAAAACATTTAAAGGAAACATACAATTTTATTCTTGCGATATACTTATTGAAAATAAACCGAATGAAATACCGTGGAAGTCTCATGGAAGAATTAATAAACAAAAATGAAATCATGTTTCACAAAAATGAAACTAAACACACAGATGACCTAAAATCTGTGAACCTGTATCCTTGTTAGGTTAGTCGATTACCTGAAGGACAACCACAATTATTTGAGAGAGAGAGAGAGAGAGAGAGAGAGAGAGAGAGAGAGAGAGAGAGAGAGAGAGAGAGATGTTATTTAAGAAATATTATGGGTATCGAAACAAATGACGTTTCCAAATCAGGAAGAAATTATGAGTAGCGTAGCAATAATTATCAGAAATTACCATCATATCAAAATATGCATTACCCGTTAACCAAGAAGAGAGATGAACCGATTAAGTACTTTATTTTAGGTACTTGCATTGGATAATGAAACGCCATGAGAACCTTTGTTTCTTTAATAAACGAAAATAACCACAAACGCTGTCAGCTTTTCCCTGTCAATCCCTTGACAAAATTAGTTCACTTTTTATACTAAGTTAACCAATTCTATGGATACGAACATGCGCGCACACACACACACCATTATATATATATATATATATATATATATATATTATATATATATGTATATATATATATATATATGTATATATATATATATATATATATATATATATATATATATATATATATATATATATATATATACACATTTATAATGAAAAAGTAAGCTTAGTATTTACAATAAATATTTAGCTCCCCGTTGAACTCACCTATTTGCTGTTAACCTTCTCTTTCGAATTAAAAGGAAGCATAACATTTAAACGAAATAACTATAGTTAAATGTCAATCTGCTGTTACGTAGCCTCACAATTGAAATAAAACAATTTAATGGCCTGTTTGTTTTATATTAAATTTTACAGGCACTTATTCCCTAACCTGATATTTCTGTCATTCAATTGCCACGAAAACATTATAATTTTTAGTGGTTTTCCGTCAAAATTTTCCCCGTTAAAGTGGCTGCCATTGAATGTTCCCCAAAATTTTCGTTTCTATTCAGCGAATTCCAGCATAGAACAGAAAATAAAATCTCCGGTTATTATTTTTCCTTCTCTTATTGCCCAGGGATTTTTGTAGATGTTAGATGTATATGCCAATTTATTATCGTGTTCACTTTTTGATAATCTCCTTAAAGTGCATTTGTGTCAGAAGTTTTACATATTGCAGAGAGTTTTACACACTCCAAGTGTTAAACATTTTTTATTTATAAAAAAAAGGATAACTATATTTATCTCAAAAATGATTAGGGAAATTGCATTCTATCTGGTTTCTTATATATATATATATATATATATATATATATATATATATATATATATATATATATATATATATATATGATTTAAATAATAAGCATATGATTTCAGTTGTCACTAACTCTTTAACAGTGACCTTTTCTAAAGAAAACTTACTAACCAACAAGAAAGTATACGCTAAGTAAGCGTGACGCACACGCTCTCTCTCTCTCTCTCTCTCTCTCTCTTCTCTCTCTCTCTCTCTCTTCTCTCTCTTAGAAATCATGGAAATCATTTGAATGATTTCCTAACTATTTCCAGTTAGCTGAGCTCTCTTCCCTTAATCGTTAGCTACCCTTATTATCATCATTATTTTTTTTTTTTAGATGTGAAACAGTCGTTTATTGTCTCAAGACACCATGCCTTTGTGGAAAAGAAAGGGCATCTTTAAGGCTTTAGCAAGATGAAAAAATAAAGTAAAAACAATTTTCCATACGCTTCCAGCCCCCTCTCTTAAATCAAATTTTTAACTTTCCCTGAACTGAAAAGATAGTAACTAAGAAATTTTACCAGTCTAGAAGGAGAGACCGAGGGCATGTTTGACGAGGAAGCCTGGAATAGGAGAAAAAGAACTACGCCATAGTCGCTTTGGGAGCTGATGGGAAAGGTCTCTTGGTCGTCATTGTCGGCCTTGGGAGAGATATTGGGAAACTTATGTCTATAACTGACATTCCAGACCTGTTACATTGTCCAGGGGAACAGAACTTCATTATCGTATGTCCCAAGGGCTTTTGGAAACCTGGGAAAGATGCAACGGATGAAGAGGGACAATCTGGTTAGACATGAATAAGATAACTAACCGGCAAGTTCAGTATCCAGTGGAAGTGGGACACAATAAAGTAGTTCTGAATTAATTGTAATTTAAAAGATTTTTTGTTCTTGCTCGCCTCGCCTCATTTGTATTAGCTTTCTTTGACTGATTTATTGTAAACCAAGAAAATCTTACTATATTTCTTATTTCTTCACTTTTTTTCTGTCTAATATATAGTTTTTGATAACTTTTATAAATTGAAAATGACAGGAGAGCATATAACTATTACTTTTTTTTTATTTACTAACCAGCCAACCTTGTTCAAGACATTACTAGCAACGGAGATGGGATGTTCTTGAAGAAAATAGAATATCACTTCTTTAAGATGAGTTCTTGACACCTACTCGGTATTTGAGTGTTTCTTATTTAAATATTATTATTATTATATTAACTAGAAACAAAGAGTGTCTATACCCTTTAACTTTGTTTTTAAGAAGAAATGAGAGTAAAGCATTAATGCCAATAAAATCTAAAATATATAGATATTTCCAAAAATAAATGAGCATTAACAGCGTTTGATACTAAAAAAAAAAATGAAAACAGCGCCCTCTGCCTTGCCTCGGGTATCGTTTTAACCTGTGCAATCATGATATGATAGGAGTGCGGTTTCTAATCGCTGCAAGATTATGATCAGGGTACGCGACAATACATTCCTGGCGAGGGGGGCTGTTGAATAATTGACAAGGGTTTTCTGTTACTTTCGAACGAAACAATCTTAGTCGTATTCCGGTGTGCAACGTACCTGTACCCATGTGAAATTAAAACTTCCAGGCGGTTCAATCCTGTACCTGATCTCTTTTGAAGGATAATTTCCTCCAACAAGTTGTGGTTTTCGTTTTGCGTAAATCTCTGTCAGTGTCTTATATTTCCTAAACTCAGACTTAAGCAACTTGGGTTGAGAACTGGAGTCGGATAAATTATAAAAAGGTCATTCAATAAAAGCTTAGTACTTTTTATGATATTCGTAATAAGGATGTTCCCAAGTATCAGTATCGGTGGTATTGGCTAGTTTTTGTGGTATCAACATTGGTAGCAGTATCGGTGAATTTCTGGCCGATGCCAGCCTATACTTTCGTCATTAGCATAGGAATTTAAAACCCTTCTAGGCTTCCTAAAATGTAGGCAGTCCCGGGTTTACGACAGGGGTTCCGTTCTTGAGACGCATCATAAGTCGGAAAATCATGTAAAATCGTCAACAATCCTGAGAAAACCTTACTTCTAATGCTTTGGTTGGAGTCATATTTCTTTTGTCGGATCGGCGTCGTAATCGTCGTAACCCTGGGACATGCGTCATAAACCTAAACCTAGAAATAATTTCTGATGAATATAATTGAAAAGCGTCATAACCTCGGAACGCCATAAGCCGAAACCGTCGCAAACCTGGGACTGCCTGTATATATTAACAAAGAGCCCACCAAAAATATATATAGGTATCATTGTATATAGGTTCATTGCTTATCTTTTAAAAACAGATGGTATCTTCAAACTATACAGTGCATTTGACAATTTATTATTGTAATTCTAATTTTGATTAACGAGGGTTGTGTCTATCTCTATCGACAATGATTCATTGCCATTCCGTTGGAGTTACTATTTTGACATGTGCAGTACAGGTATGGTATAAGTGAATGGTGTAGTGAGTTACTGTACTGCTATTACTGCAGCTTGGAATTAGACATGTGCAGTTTATATAACCCTAATATATGACCTTTCAACTTTTGAACCTTTAATATACGATAACCAGAGAACAAGCATGATTTTAGTAACAATATATATTATCCTAAATAACAGTAATATGGAGGTAACAGGCATCGGTATCGGTATCTGTTTTAATAGTTGGTATCGGTATCGGCCAAAAATCTGGTATCGGTGCATCCCTTATTCATAATCTTATTAATATTGTATTGCTTTTTGATAATTATAACTAAAATTCGAAGTAAACTTGCATAAACCATCTTTTTCGTATTAAGATGTATCAGATAGAAAACAAGCAATTGGTATAAATAAAGAAGCTCTTGGGACACACCATCTGTTAGATATCAAAAGAGCAAAGTCTTCCTCTTGATTTTTTCGGTGACATTGGTTCGTAGAAATGTAATCCCTTCAATATTTGTTTTTAGACTGCCCATTTGATACGGCGATTTTATGTGATGTACATATGTCATGAAGAAAAATGTTAAGTTATTTATCCTAATACCTCTGTGGATTTGAAATAATGAAACTGAATCAGTAGACACAAACACACGAAAATTGTAAGTCAATATACGGCATGCACTTTATTTTTATTACTTGTGACCTGATTGCATTGTATTCTGTGGATATCCAAAACCCCATATTGTGAGCGATATTTCGGCAAATGTGGCTCTCATTTATGAGCGATTGAGGACCCCAAGTATAAAGTACCCATTCGTACAAATGACACCCATAATAATCAACGCCCGGTGATGTAAAGGGAAATAATGATCAGAAATTTAGGACGAGGATATATATATATCAGAGGATATATATATATCAGAGATATTACCAAATTGTCTTCACTCAAGACTCAATTCAATACGCCCCAGCTGATTTTGTCTCATGCCATTTTGAAATTATGATCGTATAGGCAAGAATTCTTTTGATAAATGAATCTTTTTATTCATGAGTGGAAATTTGTCTATTGTTTACAAATTCAAAACTGAATTAAGATTTAATCTAATATGGTTCCATCTTAATTAAGTGGAAGGTTAGCTGTTATTGCGTGAATAGCTCATGCACTAATTACAAAAAGTGCATTGCAATGAATATTTGTTTGAATATATATATATTATATATATATATATATATATATATATATATATATATATATACATATATGTATGTAAGTATACATCTTAAGTATAAAAGGCCCATTAAAACATTTAAAGCTAAGGACTATATTTCGGTGGATTAACTTCCACCCTTATCATTACTTGATAAGGGTTGAGACCAATCGACCAAAATATAGTCGTTATCTTTAAACACGAGTATTTTAATGGGCCTTTTATACTTGAGACATATCCTGTTTAAAAGTAGAATTTATTTACGTATGTATACAGATCTATGAAAATACACACACACACACACACACAAATATATATATATATATATATATATATATATATATATATATATATATATATATATATATATATATATATATATATATACATATATATATATATATATATATTATATATATATATATATGTGTGTGTGTGTGTGTGTGTGTATGTACGCAAGAGATATTAACTATAATGCTTTAATTGTAATTGGTGTACGAACCTTTCATGCAATAACAACTAACTTTCCACTTTTCTTCCCCTTATATATATATATATTATATATATATATATATAGATATATAATATATATGTGTGTGTATATATATATATAATATAATATATATATATATATATATATATATATATATATATTATATATATATATAAGGGAAGTGTGGCTTTTAAATACAAATAAAAGAAAGAAAACGGAATCCTCAGAAATGTATAGAAGTGGTAAAACTGTTAGCAAACATGAAAGGAAGGATTAGAGTTTTTCTTGTGTTGGTTATGTTGACTTTCAGAACATTTATCAAGTCATAAATATAAAATTGGAGCCTTTTGTGCTGCCGTGGATTTAGATACAAAATGTATAGATTTGGAAGGTTTGCAAAATATGATATTGTTATTACATTCTTGACTTTGTGATCTATTAGAACGCAAAACACGGTAAATAATTTTTTTTAAAAACATCTATTTTCTTCACTTTACAAAGTAGAGTCTCGGCTGCCTTGCATATCGGTTGGAATGAAATATATGACGTCTCTGAATTGGTAATGTTTACTGTTCAGCATAAAAACGAATGTACTTGTTACAACTTAGCAACTGTCAAAGGCTGAACCGACAATATTAATTTTTACTCATAATATGGTTTCATATGAACTTTACCATGAGCATCAATATTTTGTCGTTAGGAAGTAACGATTTATATTCATTTTAATGTACATCAAAAGCTTAGTATATAATTTTGTTCTGTTGCAGGGATAAATAGTTTGGCAGTATTAAGAAATTCTCATCTCTGGAGAGTCCGTAGCCTTAAGGGGAGCAATATAAGAGAGAGAATATATCACCAAGGTTGAAGAGTAATCAGATTTATTCAACGTTGTTCAATTTCAGCAGAGTCAAGCTTCTGAAGAACAACTGATCACTTGAAAGGGATGTCAAAATCCAATCGCTAATTGTAACAGCTATGTTAGTCTCATCAAGTAATATTGCCAGCTCTCACGAGAACCGAGAACTTGACATTTCTGTCACCGTATTCATTGGGGATGACAAGGAATAGAACCCGATTGTAGTTGTTGCTACTCTCTACTTCCTTTCAAGAAGTAGGAAGGTGTCTATGCCAGTGCTGTTTACGAGGGCATCCTTGACAACGCAATTCGTGGTGAGTTCGAGATTAAATGTCTTTAATGACACAGTTGAATATGTATACATATAAAAACAATGTATGAAGCGATTGTTCCACCAGCTCCCTTCCGTGGAAGGGATTGGGCCAAAGACTGAATCGACAAAATTCCATCTTTTGTCATCGAATGAGTGTTATCAAATCCATGTTTGCCATTAGGTAGTGATGTTTTATATTTTTAATTTGTTATAATGTACAGTAAAAATATGTTTTGTTCTGTTGCAGGTCTAAATAATTTAGAATCAAACACTCTCCTGATGTTAGAGCTGTTCGTCAATGTTCAGAAATTTTTATTTCTCGAGTCTGTAACCTTGAGGGAAACAATATAATACAGTGAAAATATCAGAACCCTGAAGAATAATCATATTTATTCAGCGTTATTAAATATGGATTGTAGCTGCTGCTTTCTACTCCGTTTGCCGGCGCTGTTTACTTGGTTAGCTGTGACAACAAAATTCAAGGTGAGTTTGAGATTATTTAACTAGACAAGAGATATTTTTAGATTAATCTCGTAGCATTGTTGTGGAACGTCGTTCCAAGTAGCGCTCGTTCACATATATCTAAGCAATCATATCTTGTTCTTCATATTGCTTCTCGCTCTGCTAATGCGGAATTAGAGGAATTTATTTCTTGTAATAGAAATTCATTTGGTTCGGATCACACAATAAGCTGTAGGTCCCGTTGCTAAGTTGCGTGCAAATATCTACTCTTCGGGCGAGTCCTAGGAGAGCTGTTCATCAGCTTAGTGGTCTGGTTAAACAAAGATATACTATTGTCATTCTGCTTGTCATTCAGTCCATCGTAACCTTTCCTTCACATTGACATTTCACGCCCCAATTCCCTCCAAATTCTATTATTCTTCCATCAGATATTATGTTCCAGCGTTTTACCATTTTCAGACCCTCTGGACTTTCTTTACAAACTAATGGCCGCCGCTTCCTAAAACTATGTGATATATCTTTGGCCAGCGTTAAATTCCCCTCAGAGAAGGAAAATGAAATTTGTCCAAAAGCATTTGCATATTAGCCTTCCCCTTCCGTCTACGTAGCTGAAAGCAATTCGGTATCGGTTTGAATTTCTTGAGCAAATGGGAAAGCAATATACGATGATCCTTCGATATTCAGCTGTATTATTCGGGTGTGAAATGGTGACAGTAATAGCATAGAGTAATCCTTTTTGAAAGACACGTATGGTGATTCGGTATTAGTCATTCGGCATCAGTTTGAGTTTCTTGAGTAAATGGGAAAGCAGTATAGAATGATCATTTAATGTTAGTTGTCATACCGAACAACTGGAAAATGTCCTAAAGTTTATTTGTCGCAAACGAGTTTTCTGTACATCAGTATAATCAAGGTCACCGAAAATAGATCTATCTTTCGTTGGTCTCGGTATACAATGTTGTTTGAACCGCGGCCCAGGATGCTTTAACCACGGCTTATTGGTGGTCTGGCCCATATCGTTGTCAGACGCACGATCATGGCTAATTCTATACTTAAATAGAATAAAAAAAATACTGCTTTTGTTGAATAGAGGGTGGATGATCAACATACCAATTTGCAGCCCCCTAGCTCAGTAGTTTTCAAGAACTAAGGGCGGACAGGAAAAGTGCGGATGGATAGACAATAGTTTTCAGAAAACTTAAACGGTATTATACAGTAGGTATAAGCAGTAAAATTAAATAACGATATAATTTTGGAAGGAAAATTTCTTATTAGACATGTTCAACGAAAGATTAGGAATTTACCGCTAGAGATAGCTTAGGAAAAGGGTATATATAGAAGATATGTTCGACAGCTGGTCGGTATATATATATATATATATATATATATATATATATATATATATATATATATATATATATAATATATATATATATATATATATATATATATATATATATATATATATATATATATATATATACAAATTATTTTTGAGGTAGAGCTAACTGGATGTTAAACGACAACTGTAGCTTAATGTTTGTGCATAAATATATACTTTATATGTTAAATATGTATACATAATGAAAATATATATGTATGTATAGTGTATATATATGTAGATTCTCCTTCGCATTAAGCACGTAAACTGTGAACTGTAGTACATAATGGAATTCCATGGGAATAGGAGAGGCTTATCCTGTCTTAGTTCCTGCAAGGGGAAGGTTCCACCTACTGATATTTATGGACTTATTACATTTACTTCTGCGATCCCGAGTTGTAATCCCTCAGAGAATTATTATTGTTATGTTGAATGGATGAATATTACACTGTATAATCTTCCTCACGGCCTATAAAATTACGTCTTTTTGCGTATCGCCGAGTCTGTTGAAATGATGAAGGACAGGCTGCAAATTGCTCTTTATTACCAAGACGCTTAACATTCCAGCGCATGATTATTATCAGATGGAGTTCCCTTGCCATCATTTAAACTCAAATTTGAATTCTCTCTCTCTCTCTCTCTCTCTCTCTCTCTCTCTCTCTCTCTCATCCTCTCTCTCTCGCCTCCCATCTCTCTCATCTCTCTCTCTCCTCTCTCTCTCTCTCTCTCTCTCTCTCTCTCTCAAAATATAACTCTTTCTACCCCCAATAATATGTATAGGTTTCCTTTGTTAAAATTCTAAGCATGTTTTTATGCTCCCTACAGCACAACAGTTAATTGCGGCCATTAACTAAAACATAACTTGCGTACGGGATCCCTTTCATGCTAAATTAAGAGAGAGAGAGAGAGAGAGAGAGAGAGAGAGAGAGAGAGAGAGAGAGAGAGAGAGAGAGAGAGAGAGAGAGAGAGCCCAACATGAGAAAGTTCGCAACGGAAAAGTACGTGTCAGTGCACCTGGTTTGAAACGCTAATTTTCGCCATAATGCGCAAGTGTATTTGTTGGCAGCAATTTATTCCATTACCGAAAGCATATCAAACACGAAGCATACGGCCACAGACTATATATGCTCTCATATATATATAAAGATATGCTCACCGAGGTATTAAACATATAAACTACGTTCAGTATCTAACGCTAATCCAAGGGGGTTAAGACTCGCTTAACCTGCTTTTCAGTCCTCAAGGGGGAAATGCTCCCGCCCCTGTCATTCATGGGCTTATTCTATTTACATTTACCATTCCCAAATGATAATCCCCCAGATTATTATTGTCATTGTTATTAAGACCCCAGGAATAACTATTGCTTCACTGGTTGCTTTCTCTGACGTAAAAATGATTGTTTCACAGTGCGGTTTCTGTACTCATTCGGTTTAAGCGATGAAAAGTTTATTTTTGCAAATATTTCATTTTACCAAGAGGCTAAATATTCATTGTGCTAAACTCGTTGATGGAATTTCCTTGCTGCCATTCGATGCAGTGTTCTAGATCCCTGGTTTCAATTTAAATCTCTCTTCCAAACTCCCCAACCCAACCCTCCTCCCCTGATTATAATTCTGATGACAAAACCTACCGTTCTCGGTAACTCAGTATTTCCTATTTATAAGTGAATAAAGCAATTGTTGTAGGACATAAATGGGAAAAACATAAGTCGCATAACACGACTAAAAATATATACGATAGAAGATTCACATCAACCGTACATTTCATGTCTAGGCCAGTTCCTTACGATACTCCTGATTGGCTGTTAATAAGCCAATCAGAGGTCTGGAAACTCTCAGTGTCTCTCGAGAGTTCACATGGGTAGGATGTATGTTCCATCTCTCCAGAGGGACATCAAATGCACGAGCATCCCTCAGGAGAGGTGGAACACATATCCTGCCTATGTGAATTCTCTCGAGAGACTGAAAGTTTCCAGCTCTGTGATTGGCTTATCAACAGCCAATCAGGAACGTCGTAAGGGATGGGCCTGGCATCAAATGCACGGTTCATATGAATCTACCGATCATTAAGGAAGAGTAAAGTGCCAGGGGATGAGGGTTCTGCAAGTGATTCATTATGATGCTATGAGTGAATGACCCTTGGTATTAGTACTCCCTGATTTGCGGTACGTCAGATGACTGACAGCCCCTGTTTTGCATGCTTTTGTCGCCAGTAAGAAGCTACGGTTGTTCATATTTTTCATTTGTATAGATTCCGATTTGTAGGATTAGGTACCTCTGAATGGGTGTTTCTACCTACATGATGATGAGTTAAAAAGAAAAAAGAAAAAGAAAAAGCATAAGACATTGAGTCACGCATAACTGAAATCTAGGTTATCGGCGGGTATGCAATATATATATATATATATATATATATATATATATATATATATATATATATATATATATATATATATGTGTGTGTGTGTGTGTGTGTGTGTGTGTGTCTGTGTGTGTGTGTGTGTCTGTGTCTGTTTGTGTGTGTGTGTGTATATATATATATATATATATATATATATATATATATATATATACACATACATATATATATATATTGTATCTTTGTAGGCTTAATGAGTTTTTTTCAATAGATTTCCAATGTTTTTTAAGTACAACTAAATCTTGTTGTCGTTCGTAAAAACTAAGGAAACTATTCCCGTTCATTTGTGGGATTTATTGATGTTCAAGGAAAATCGATATCCATTGCGAAAAAGAAGTGAAAGGATGCCTATGGAGTATGCGAACAAAAGAAAGAGAAAGAGAACAGAGAGAATAAATTTGCTCTTAAAATAACCTTCCCTCCCACTCTCTCTCTTTCTCTGTTCAACCATTCGTAGGGACCATTCTCTTGGATATTGCCTATTACACCCCATAACCCTCCGTCCGGATCTGCCTTGTATTGCGGACAGGTTTTGTGAAGGTCTCTTCTTCGACACTGAATTGATGATGGTAGAAAAATTTATGACAATTTTAGTTATTCTCTGTTATTATCTTCATGTTCTCGATATTTTAGCCCCTATGAAGCCCAGAGATATATTTCCCGCAAATTTGAAGGTTTAATACATTTTTAAAAAATCCTTGGGTAATGTATTTTGCTTGGAACATATTTTTCCCACCTTCCCGTTACATGACTTACTTAGGATCGTTGGAAGCAATTTTCTATGTATTGTTTGAAAGATATAACATTAAAAAGAAAACTGAAAGATCAAACAATGTTTCAAAATGGTTCCGTTAAGGGAATTTATTTATGGATAAAATTTTGAATACACTAATCGTCTGCTCATAGGCTGTGTACACACTACAATAATGAAACAAGACACAAGGCATAAAAACACCTCTGTAACTTATTTGATAGTTTACTTAATTCCATCACAGAATTCACTTTTCAGCTAGTATTTCTGGGAATTAGTTTTATTTATTTATTTATTTATTTATTTTTTTTTTTTTTACTCTTTTGTCAATGGTAGATGATTTTGTAAATTTTCGCTGTTCATGGCTGCATTATATCGGGTTCGAGTATTTGTGTACAGAGTACGTATGCAGCCTCCCGTAAATGTCCAAAAGGCACGTATGCGAATATCAACATTAAAAAGACGAACCAGTTCTACCATTCTTGAAATCTTACTTGTGCATAGGGAGACTCACACAAATGAATAATTCGTAAAAAGGCAGTCTCCCGTAACATGAATGTCTCTCCGTCCTTGAGACGACTAATATTAAAACTGGAACTTTACGTAAGTTCGTACCTTTTGTAAGCATCGGATATAAATATTCATTTTTATGCCAGACCACAAAATACTCGGTATCTTCACTCTCTCAGCAGACAATTGCACAGTGGAGATAGGTTTGAGTTGATGAATTTAATCAGCGAACAAAAAACGGGAGAAATTGAAAACGTGGCCTCTAAACGGGATATAATTTCTTTTCCTCGATTCGTAGGTATTAAAGGAAATGCCTCTGAATAGGAGGATTATCATCCTTTCATAAACCTAAGTGTAAAGGCGAGAGATATAATATATTCCATTTAGTCACTTATGAAAGAAGTGGAAAAGGCCACTATCCATTCCAGCGTTTATTTAATAGTTATTTTTCCCATTTTTCGAAATGTTTATTTTCTTGTTTAGCAATTCGAATAAAGCGCATGTGAAAATTAGATTATAAATATATAGAAGTCGCAAAATTACAAAACAAAATGGCGACAGAAGGATTATGGCAACGTCAAAATACCATTTTCTCAGTCAATATTTTTGTGTTATCGTATTTCCCGTAAGACTTTGGAAATGAAAAGTGAAATTTTGTGTCGAGAATCCCCCAGATGCCTTCAGCAATGAAGTTCCCCCTAAAAGCGCCTTCGTGTTGTGTCTCTGGTAATAGCACTTTTCAAGATAATGGGGTTTGTATATTATGCGAATTACCCGTCTGGTTATGCGAGATATTTTGCAAAATTAGATCAGTGTGGTAATGAAATTTAATGGAATACTAATTGAACCAACATCCACTCCCGCTTAACTCACAGTAATAACCGTCTGTTTTTTTCACTATTGAAAATGTTTGTCCAAACTAGCCTTTCTAGAAGTGTATGCCAGAAAAATGCAATTGTCAAAAAATATATCAAAATTTGTTTCTCATTAAACCGGATGATAGCATTTACTGGTCTCTCACTGCTAACGTGCCATTGTATATTAGTTGCCTCTTTATCAGATGCTATTAAAACTACTTTAGCAGTTTTTACCTCTTATTATCTTTTCTCATCATCATCAGAATTTGAATACTTATGAAGCGAAACTTTCCATTTCTTTCGCTTTGGCAAACACATAATATTGAAGTTTATGTATCTTGCTCTACCATTTCCTCTAGTACTTGTTGCCAACTCGCCCCCCTCCCCCCAAAATAAAGGTGGGGCTAGGGTCATGGGCGTGATCTAGTTACATTTTCATAACTAAAAACATAAGGAGGGAACGAAATTACGCGAAAATGGGTTGAAGTACGTGTCGAAATTTCAATCGGTCAGTGACGTTGAAGAACGAGAAATGCCCCAATGAATTTTCAGTATTGACACTCGGTGCAAAATAAAACAAATAGGCGAATTGCTTGAGGGGGAGACCGGAACATACCAAAGATATGATCATCTAATAAAATTATAAGGAAATAGTGACTCGAAAAGCTATAATATACACAAGAAACATAAAACAAGAGTGAGTAAGCTTAATACATGTAATATTATCTTCTAACCCAACATTGCTTAATAATCTCTCTCTCTCTCTCTCTCTCTCTCTCTCTCTCTCTCTCTCTCTCTCTCTCTCTCTCTCTCTCTCTCTCTCTCTCTCTCTCCCCAGACGCAAGTAGATCTAATATCTAATTTTTCCTTCACCCCAAGCTCTAACCTTCCTCCTTATCGCGACATTGTAAGGGCTTTTACCATTCCTTACTCTATCCCAGCTTTCCTCATATTTCTGTCTTACGTCTTATCCTTTGTCGTTAGTGAAAGCGTCACGAATTCCCTCCTTTTAAAGTTTCCTCTCGAAATCAGCTTTACCCTCCTTGTGGCCCTGTTTATGCTTTCAGCCAGCATCTCGTACGCCTGTGTGTGTGTGTTTCGCTCTTGCTGGCGATTTTTGGTCATTCCAAAGCCTGACACCTACTCACCGGTATTGCAGACTGGTTATTGGTTTCCTTTACCGAATCTTTCTTCCTTTTCCCCTTTGTTTATGTTTTGTTTCAGTTTCACAGTAAGAAGGTGAATTTGAGCAGGAAAAAAAAGCGAATAAAATAAGAGATGGAAGGCATTTTGAGATATTCATTGTTGATCGTGTTTCAATACCGAACGAATAACCTCTATATTGGGTGCCAAAGGCTACATACCTCACTGGCCAATAATCGGGTGAAGAGAAATGCCATTGGGACGACCATAGGGCTTCTCTCTCCCCTGTCATTTTAGACCCCAATTTAGACAAAGGTCAAGAATGTGTATACAGAGATTATTCTGCTTTTACTACAACTATTTATACTGGTGTTACTACGTCTACGGGTTACCACCTTATTGTTGTAACCTATTTTCGTTTATATTGATATATTCATATGATAAAATGACAAAGAGTCGTTGTGTATGGTGGTATGAATGTATTTCCTTGATGATAAGATGCTAAGGTTATGAACAGTGTTTATGACGGAACTGAATCATGTATTTAGTTGGGTATAGGAGCAGAGTTGTGCCAAAAGAAAATGACATTTACAGATAAAAATGGTTAATTATTACAGATAATAAAAAGAAACTGCAGAGGCTATATTAAGCCAATCCCCAATATTTTCAGTATGTTGACCCATGACACTATATACATGTATATATATATATATATATATATATATATATATATATATATATATATATATATATATATATACATATACACATGTAGAAAATAACAAACGGAAAACTGTTCTTTACTATTGGAAGAGAGGCCGCAAGTTTTGTTGTTTGGGAGTTCTCAGCGAGAACTTACATGCAAGATTTAATTCCCTTGCTGTTGGTGTGCGAAAAGTACCTTGCCAATGGCCAAAGTACCATGAGCCTTATTGACGGGAATTCCCCGCGACGGATGGCGTCATTTGTCAGGTCTGGGATGCTCTGTCTTTCCGAAATTGATTGCGAAATAGTCCATTGAATTCAGGGGAGCTAACTTCTTCCATTTATTACTGTTCACCCTCTAAAACCTATTTCACGCTATGTGACTCAATCCTGGTCTTCAGTTGTTGTTTCTGACCTTAGTTTCCCGTTATCGTGAATTTACCCTTTTTGCCTTTCAGAGATTTCAGCCTCACACAGATGTTATAAGTTGTCTGCTGCTACTCCTTTCATTCGTGAGTTTCCCGGTTATATGGGAAAATTCGTGGATACCTCCTGAGATTAGTAAAATATCAAAACATGTGTACGTCATTTTCGTTTAATGAATTGTATTAGTATTACTGATCAAAGAAGTCCTTAGTATTTCATGAACATTTGGCGGAGAGGAAATGAAGAGAAGCAAATAGGAGTTTACGTAAGATTTTAGAACTGCTCAGAATCGTCAACCGTGCAACCTTAAGTAGTTCTATGATAACTTCCAGAATTGGTTTTTCCTCCATAAACACAAGAACAAATTAAAACAAATAAAAGAAGGGCTAGGAGGAGGAAAGTTGGGAAACATTCCTTGATGACCAAAAAATCTCACCGGCAACAGATCGGTATCAAAATAAGTCAGAGACTAAAGCTGCTAAAGAAAAGAAATTCAAGCTGCAAGGGAAAGGGAGAAAGGTTATTCATAAAAAGAGGGACATCCTGAATGATGACAGGTTTATGTCAAACAAGTAGATCTATATTGCTTTAAAACAAAGCAAAAATGGAGTCAACAGAAGAAATAGTTGTTAAAGGCATGATGACTGTATGGAATTTAAATTAAGAAGAATGGAAAAAGAGTATGAGGAAAGTAAGGATATCTCGGCTGAAAATAGGTTGACCCCGATTAGGATGTCAAGAGATGCAGTGTGTAAAGTGACAGAGATACGTAGTTTTAAGCGCATTCATATGCTTTCCATATTATTTTAATATAATTTGTTTTATGGAGCTAAACGGTGGGTGAATACATCATCTCAGTTACAAAGCTCAAATTAGAATGCTGAGATGTTTGCACGTAGAGAAGGGCAAACGATGAGTGATAATAAAAAAAAGGATAGATAAAGAGAGAAGCCTTTCCCATTAACTACATAAAAAGTTACCAGTTTGCAGGAGAACAAGCCAAAAATCTCAAAGTCCAATTTCCTAAAGTATGATTCGTATTGCTGAAACTAATCAACATTCAGCTCTTAACCTGAATTGTCAGTGCACTTACCCTTCATTGTTAAACAGACATGAAACAGGAGAACTGTATTGCTTTGTCAACACTTGATCTCCGCTTTGGTGCCAAGTAAAATAATTTTTATCCATTTCCTTCTGCAAGTTAGTTTAGTTATTTGACCCTGTGGTAAAATTTCGCCAAATGTTGGCAGCCCATTCCGAACATAATGATGCTCTCTCTCTCTCTCTCTCTCTCTCTCTCTCTCTCTCTCTCTCTCTCTCTCTCTCTCTCTCTCTCTCTGCAAAGGGAATCAGTTTGGTTATTATGTATCGCTATTTAAGCCCATTCTGCTTGATTTTCATGTTTTATCTCTGGACATATGTATGACATCAATTAAAGTAAAATATTTTCCTCTCTGGGGTTATGAAAAGTGCTTTGTTTACCTTTTCAGCCACAAAATGTCGCTCATGAGTATATTGCGATCATCTGACGTAAATGTTTTTGCAAATGATGGTCATAGGTCATCCGTATCATTCGTCCTCACCCAAAATGTGATGTACCATTTCCCTGTTTTTCTCGGGCATATTTTCAATTCGATGACCAGAGATATCATTTGCGACGAGTTATAGGAAGTATTCAGTCATTTTACTGTCATCGCAGAGTTCGTAGAGCGTATTCTATCGACCTTTTCTCTTATCCAAGGCCAATACTTTGCTCTTATCATACATATATAGTTTGCTTTTGCTCAAAATAAAATTAGGGAGGGACATATTACACCAGCTACATATTTTCCAAGGTAGTTCTAAATATTTTATCGCAGCAATATAAGGATGTGTACCTTAGGCAACACATACTCTCAGAAAAACGTTGATTCGAAATCAGTTTCCTGTAAATTTAAAGATAAATTTCAATAATGCACATATTTGGCTGCAGTGATTAGGTTTTGTCTGCAGTCTAAAAGAGGCCATTAAACTGTTTGAAGCTCGCATTTCGATAGATAATAAGAAAAAAAATATTGCAGTAGCATACTCTTTTGCCGCAAGAAATATCAATTAAGTAGCAGCGCTGTGCGTGTTATATTAAATATAATAACAATCGGAGTTAGCGTTCGAGTTACTGGACTGGAAAATAAAATACAGCAGAGCTACTGAAGGACGACCTGTTTCTGTAAATTGGGTTCGGGGATGGAAATTGATAAAACACTCTTGGGGTCCTACAAGGAATGCCAATCACGACAAGTGTCATGGAGGGAGCTCTGATGAAAATGAAACACACGATATTTTGGATTTTTCAGTCCTGCTTCTTCAGGTAATTACTTTCTGTGTGTGTTTCAGAGATAATACGTATAAAATGTGCAAGATTAAAGAACAGTACGTTTGTAATTTTAATTTAAGTTCTTTCTTAGCTGTAAATGATGATCGTATACCGCACTTAATATACTAAAATATTACAAGTATTTAATTTACTTACTATTTTTATAGGTAGAAACAGACTTTATTTTTGGAACGCTGTTAATAAATCAAACGTTCTTCACGGACAACCTTATGGATTTAGACGAAACATTGTCCAGTATTAATTTTATAGTTTTCACAAAAAAATGAAAATATATATTAATGTGTAGACATATATACACGCATATATATATTATATATATATATATATATATATATATATTATATATATATATATATATATATATATATACACGCACACACACAGACATATTTTTATCATAATTATCTAGAGCATATGGGCGGTTGAACGATACCAGCACCTGGCAAGAGGTGAACGTTTAACCCGATTCCTAACAAAACGTCAGTGTTTTATTAAAAGGCCTTTCATGTGCCTTTGGACTCTGACCTTTGCCAGTATGACAGGACAAAGTACACCATTGTTTCCTCTGAAGTTAAAGTTTGTACATTCCTGGGCTAATGTGTATACATGATGCATTTTTTTCTCAAAGAAAATACATAGTTTCTAAGGTCGGTAGTCTGTCTGGTCTTGATATGCCTAAGGTGTTGGTAACCTTGCAAATAAATGAATAAATAAATGAATAAAAACTATGTGAATGGGCCGCTTATTTCTCTGTCACAAATAAGGGTGAGGTCCTCGCCTTGTCACGTGCAAACAATTTTCTTTTAACCATAGGCAAATCTGCTTGTGCTTTGTCTTATTGTATATAGTATGTCTCCTAATATTTATAGGTCCTTTTTCAAAAATATCATAAATTCTTAATATGTACACCAAGGAATATGCACAAGACCCTGAAATATGAGTAGATTCTAGAACAGTATATATTTTTCCATTTTTCTAAATATCTGATTTTATATGGCTCACTTTAAAAAAGATAAATGCATGTTGACTTTTTCTTGAAATTAAAAAAAATGGATAGAAAATAATGGTTAACAAATTTTAGAATAAAGTTGAAGTAAAAAAAATAAAGAAAGAGTTCCTATATGTTTCAATATTTTCATTATAAATAAAATAGAAATAATCTCTCCGAGAGAGAGAGAGAGAGAGAGAGAGAGAGGAGAGAGAGAGAGAGAGAGAGAGAGGTGATGCATTTATTTTTATTCTTTATTCTGAACGTACCCAGCTGTCTAGCAATGACATCAAGTCTGCCAAACTATTAAAAAAAAGGAAAATAAACTCGTACAAAAACTCGTTATATTACAACGATTCAGGACAGACGGCTCAGTTTCATTATTGTTGGCGTAATGAGATTGGCCCGAATGGAGGAGTCACGCACATTTGCATATAAAGCTCTAATGGTGCTGATTTGAATGCATGGAACCTTTAGACAATCTGTCATTTTACTGTGCGCCTCTGCATCGAATTACCGGATGATGGTGCCTTCGACGAGAACGAAAGAGGATGAGATTATGAGAGAGTGAAATTCAATGATAATTATCGGCTTTCGTGAAATGAAAATCCCATCTTATTTTCTGGATAATTATTCGGCAAATGTAAAAAAAGAGAATTATCATAACAAAGTTCAGTGTAAGTATCGCAGACTCTTCATCTAAATGTGCTACCGGTCGCTCCTTTTCTCTTAAATTTAAACATAAGGATTCGGACTAATTTTTAGCTTACTCGGGGAGTAAGCCTACAAACTACTATATTGTTGTTGTTCTTGTTGGGGAGATAGGAAAGGTCTATGGAAGAGTCTAAAAAGTTCTGAAAAAGGTATTCAGCGTTGAATTTGAAATACAGGAATTGTAGGATAGGATATTTACGATTGAGTCATTAGAATGAAATGTAAAAAAAAAAAAAAAAAATGTGCATGTTAAACATTGCAGAAAAATAATATAACGTATTTATTTTAATTTTCGTTGGTGAAATGAGGATCTACTTGACTTCAGATTTTAGCACGTTTTAATCTACGATAAAAGTTAGGAATATAATGTTTCAAGTTATGCGTGACGGGAAAACCTTGCGCGCCGTCGAGTAAGTTGGAGGTCGGATCACGCCTTGTTAATATATTCCAACCTTCTAGAAAATGCTACGAAGAAAAGTTCAAGGTCAAAGCTATTAACAGAAATTCTGTTCACATTCCTCAGGTCCGCTATGCTATCCGATACTGCGTTTTGTGCTTTTAAGTTCAACCCAAATGCTTTAATTGTGTTATAGGTTTCTCATTTTTAGGGTTTATGTAAATCTTTTAAGGTGTGTTGTGGCTGGTTCTATACGGGTTGTCCGGTTGTAGTTCAATTCTTGCTATCATGATGAATTTTGAATAAGGTAGTTTTTACACTACTTCAGCTTATAATCAAACGATACCTGGGTACAAAACTGCATCTCAGACGTGAATAGACAACCCATTAGGTCAAATACGGTAGACAGTATGGATTAATGTTAGATAATATAAGGTCAGATACAACGGAATATAGGAAGAATTGTTAAATAAAATTTTTATATCAAATATGGTAGATATAGGAAGAAATGTTCAATAAAACTTATGAGCTCCAGTACGATAGGATATGGAAAGAAGAGTTTTACTAATTCTTCATTCTGAGGAACCTTGTGTGTTTTTTTTTCAAATTCGATGAACAACCGTTCACAGTACTACAGTATTTTGTCATTTTGCAGTGCCACTACGGTGAAACACAAGAACTACTGATTTAATAAGAATAGCAAAGTACAAATATTTCCTGCTAGTCACAAGCCTACTTTGTGAACAAATGAAAAGTCAGTGGTCTGAGGGTTTTGTAATCTTTCTTTAAACTGAAAATGAACCTAAACTCTGGATTTGAAACCGTCAACTCTATTTGAAAGCTGAAATAACATTTTGTTCTTGACATTTTTTAGTACCATCGAGCATTTGAACATTTGCAGAGAATTTCATTTCACGCTTTCCTGTATGCAATGCATAATCATACCTTCCATCATCAGATTTAGTGTTGAAAAATACTCATAGTGAGTATTTTTGGACGGTGGATGTTGCTATTTCAGCCAAAAGATATTTATGAACTGTATGTTCTAAAATTTCATTTATTTCCCCACGAAATCACCTAACGCAAATATTGTGTGCGAATGTTTGTCGAATAAGTTGTTAGATTAATTCTTAGAAACAAGAAAAAACAGGGAGATAATAAATTTTGGCTAAACACAAAGGAGACTATGAATAAACTAACATAAGGTAGGATCAGGAGCAAGGGAGAAAATGAGAAGGCCAAGGTCTGAGATTGATTGTCAAGTGAGACTTTCATCACCCCAAATGACACAAGAATTGCTGTATAAAAAGAAAAGTATTTCTATTTTCGTGTTTGGAAGGAAGCGCTTCTGATTTTTCTGAAACCGTGGGTGTAGAATGTTCAAGTAATACCCAATACTGCTCGTTGCATTGGGCTAAGGAATCATAATTTTCGAAATACTTTGTTAGATATTAAACAATCATTATTCTTACTCGTTGTGAAATGGTCTTTTAGATTTATAAAAGGCGAAGAAATTTAAAATAAGCATGTGCTTTAAGACGGCTGATTCATCCACGTCGGTTTGGCGTACGTTGCACATTTGTGAGTAGGTGTAAATGGAAATTGTTGATTAATTTGCGCTGAAACCTCTCTCTCTCTCTCTCTCTCTCTCTCTCTCTCTCTCTCTCTCTCTCTCTCTCTCTCTCTCTCTCTCTCTCTCTCATATCTAGTGAAACTAAATTTTTTTTAACCACTTCACCTTTGATGTTAAGCTAACAATTTCCGTATTAAATACATTCCAAATATATCTAAACGCTTCTACTTTGCACCGTACAAGAAAACAAATATAACATAAGCATGTTATATCTCCTCCTCCTTTCCTCTCTTTGTCACAAAAGTATTGAAC
>NC_061100.1:109772878-109777878 GCF_015104395.2 Macrobrachium nipponense | reverse complement strand
CTGTATTCGATCTGCGAATCTTGCTCTGTTTTCATACAGTTTGATTTATGGATACCATTTCAATTGTTACGTGAAGCCATTTACACAGCGCTCATGAGCGACCATTAGTCTGTTAGATGCATAAGGAATATGTTGAAGTCAGGGAAAAACCAAAGACGAATATGAAGTAAAGTATATTAGTATGAAATTTTGAGGAGGAGAGTGGAAGACGATTTTTATTATATTATTTTTTTGTTTTATCAAAGCTGTAATGTAGTTCCAAAAAAAGGCCCTAAAAGAGAGAGAGAGAGAGAGAGAGAGAGAGAGAGAGAGAGAGAGAGAGAGAAAGGAAATTTCAAGTTTCTTCTCCCGCAGTTCAGGCAGTTTATCTTTAGAGTGTATACAAGCATCCCTTACCCGAGGCTCGTGACTCGAGCGGGAGGCCGCACCTCGATGCACGTCCTCATGAAATTCTAACCGCATTCGGCCACATCAAAGGAACCACATACTTCCCGAGTCAAGTAGTATAACGCCACCCCCCCCCCCCTTGCACGTGACCTGCGTTCCTGTCGTAAAATGCCTCATTTCCAAAAGTACCATGTAACTCAAGCAAATGTCCGCTGCCGGGTCATTTTATTTAGTTATTTATGAGAACTTTTTTGTACACCTTTCTACTTCTGTTTATACCTCATGTTTGCTTTCATATAGACGCAGGCAAAAAACTAGTCGTGGAATCTTTGATGCACTGGCATATTTCGTTACTGATTTCAAATGCATGCCTTTGTCAGAAATATCAACAATATAACAATTCTCTAATAATTTAGAGTATTATTATATTGTTGATATTTCCATGAGTACATTTAAATCATTCTTGTCATAGTGTCTCTGGTGCAGAGCAGTAACACGTGAAACTAAAAACTGTCGGTGGAATAAGATGTGTATATTCAGAACGTCTTCTCTATCAATGCAAGAACAATATTTTGAATATAGGTAGAAAAACTCCTGAGAAATCCTCAATAATATACAATACTACTGCATAATTGGAACTCAGGCGACTCAGATGCATGCAATATCGAATAATGAAGATGTCATAACTCATATGAGCATTTATTACAATACAAACTATCTTACTAACATGACATGGAAATGCTTTTTTCTGCTTGAAGAATATTCTGTCACTAACGATGTGCATTCGTTCATTTTGTGTCTCGCTTTATGCATGAAACGTATAATCTTTGAATATATGTATGTGTGTGGGTTTATGATTGTGTGTTTTAACATTTCGTTAGAAACAACACGCGCTTATATCATGCTTTTGCATTTACCTCTCGAACAATACCGAACGACTTATTCGATTTATATGTAAACGAATAACATGATAAATACGATGCTTAAAAAAGTAGTTCTTGATAGACTGTAAAGTAATGCGTATAAATACCATCAGCAAGAATCGCTATCAAAGAAAAAAACTGCATATAAATATGTCAAAGGTAAAATCCTTTATTTGCAATTCGTACTCGTGGCAAAGTCCTGGTAAAGGTATTGGCCATTTAATCGGATACAGGAGGTATTATGGTTGGTGCGGGTGACGTGGCATTTATCAGATGGATGGAAAGGGTTGCGGTCCGATGGATGTACAACTACGCTGTCTGTTTCGTAAACAATCCACTAAACTGACGAAGGCTCTTGCTACGGAAGATAGAGTTCATTGATCTTGAGGCGAATTTCCTTTTGTTAGTATCTCTCCTTCTCTCTATCTATTTTTCTTTAACCAACAAGAAAAATACGATTCTTCACCACACACACACACACACACACACACACACACACACACACACACACACACACATATATATAATATATATATATATATATATATATATATATATATATATATATATAAATGTGCATTAAATGACTGATAAAAATGTTTGTTACAACAGAACCATCTAATAAAAGGAGCCCATAAAAACGCCAAAATATAGAAAGGAAGTACTATATTTCAGAGACATATATATATATATATATATATATATATAATATATATGTGTTTATATATATATAATGTGTGTATATATATATATATATATATATATATATATATATATATATAAGATACATGTATATGTGTGTGTATGTATGCATATATGTATGTGTTTATGTGAGTGTCAGTCTATGATATTCACTTAGTCATATTTCATCGCCTTTGTGTACTTGTTGCTTTGAAATCGAGTTTTACCAAAACCAAAGGGTGGAACTTCGACCTCTGTCAGGAATGACATTTGTCTGCTTTTTTCGTTATTGGACTAATTAAACTCCATCCAGGTCGCCGTCGTGTTAGCATATTCAGTGACAGACCTCACCAACCCGGTGCTATATTAACTTTTTTTTGTTTAATCATCTCGTGCATTTACATAGGAAATTAGAAGCGGATGTCAATCTCACTCATCTTGTGTGACGGTTGAAAGGACCAGAGGGAGCTCTCCTATCATATCTGAAGGGTTCTCATCAATCGATTGTCTGTGTCCGAAAAACGTGGCTTTGATTCCCAGGTCGTCAGTATTAGGATTGTGACAGGAAATTCACTGTTGGTATTGACACCCCGTCGTTGTACCTGGAATACGACCAGAATCTAAGAAAAAAAAATGTAAATTAACGAGGGCCCTGTTACTCAGATTTACCAAATATGTTACTATTAAAGCTCATTTTACCTAAATTAAGGTACGCAAACATTCGGTCCACATTTACACATTCGGTAATGGAATTGCATTAAATGCTTTCCATTTCGATGAGTTATCATTAATTATATTCTAATACATTCGATGAAATAATCGATAAAAGGGTATTTATGCCGATTGGAATTTTTATCTCTTAAGTCAAATTTCAAAGAATATACAAATGAAAGACAAGAATATTTGCGCAAAATTTACAATTCCAAAAATATCTATCTGCTTTTCTAGGCGTTAACATTCCCATAGCAAGTAAATATATATTATGGTGTTTTGTTACCACCCTTTCCGTTAATATGGTATCCAAAACATTCAAAGATCGCTCTTTGCAACACTTCGGTAGATATAGGCTAATAAATTTATCTTGACTTTGCTTGAATTTCATGGAAGCGGTGTATGAGCGCTTAATTGCTTCCCGTGATACATGATGCAGCTAAGTAAAAGCGCTATGTAATTTATGATGAGGGCTTCATCAGGGATAATGGCTATTAGCACGAGAAAAAAATATGGCCAGGAAAATGAGCAATCCCTCTCCTCAGAGACGTAATATAGAGTAACCAGATATTTCAACAATACGCTTTGAATTAGGAACATTTATAGCATTACACATTCTGACTTCGTATAATATGAATACCTTCCCCGCTCCCCTTAGTTTGCAAAATAAAGAATGACTAAACGAGTTTCAAGAAACGAATAAAGCAGGTCTCTTGCTTGAAGGTGAATTAACCAGCTCATGTCGTAGAAATTTTCTGTATATAAGATTCGTCCATGATTCACAATTTCAGTGAATTCAAGTTGCATATATATATATATATATATATATATATATATATATATATATATATATATATATATATAATATATATATATATAATATTATATAGATATATATTACTTATCTAGCTAAAATAAATCTTGCTTGTTAAAGAAACAGTTAACATTTCCTTCTCTGTCAGAATTTATTTTACTTGATCGTTAAGACGAGAATGCCATACCATGAGGGACTTGGTAACATGTCATTACAAAATTTCCTTGAGTTTTGCTACCAAATTATATCTTGTAACTCCGCTAAGTTGTAATAATTCAGGCTGAAATATGTCGAGTTTAACAATTATGCACATGCTTACGTGACGAAAATGAAAGCATTCACCCAAGAACCAAGTTTATCTATTAGATGATTGTGTTGCAAACTTACTCCAAACTGGAAGGACAACTGTTTATGCTCCTTAGTTGTTTTTTGCTATGCTCTTCAAGTTTTTATTGAATTTATATTTCTTTTAAATCTGCACAGTTATGTAGAGATTATCTTGGATATTCACCCTAACAATATATTTTATCATTATTTATTTCACAAAAAGTATCTTTCATTATGGTTCGTACTGTAAAAGTATTTCAAGAGGATTTTAATATAAAAAAAATTAATCAGCAAAAACCCCATCTAAATGATCTCAGCAATGGCCATCATTCGCAAGATGTGATTTTTTCCCCCAAAGCAATAACTATTCCGCATTACAGAGCGATGAGTATTTACAACAGAAGTCGTGGTCACGCGTAACTTACCTACCAGACCAAAGACAGTCAGTAATATAGCTGTCAGCGGCACTGATGAAGTCTCTCTCCCACCCATCGCTGAAAGCGTTGGACCATGAGACAGGCAGGCTTCGGCATTTCGCTTCCAGAGTATTGGGGATGAAGCTGTCGTAAGAAAGTAGGTCATCTATGCTCAACAAATATCTAAGGCAAGTTTCAGTATTTTTTTTTCATTACTAGTTACTTTGTAGTTATTAAAATTCCATTATATATGTAACCGATAAAAAAAGTACTGGCAGATTCTAAATATACATTTCAACCTAAGAATAAATAAGCGATTAAAACACTTGGCTTTGATGGTTATGATCGGTCTGTTCATACCGTTTACTGAATATTATTACGACTCATAACGTTTTACGTACGTTTGTTCTTTAGGATTTTTTTTTTAAAACTCCTAGCGTGTTTATTTTCACCTTTCTATATTGAATCACCTTATTTGGCTGTATTCCATTTGTTATGTTGAATGTTTCTTAGAAATCAGGTTCCGTGTTTTTTTTTCTTTTTTTTTACGTATTGCTTTAAACTTCTTCCTTCGTTTACAAATAGAGTTATTGAGAAATAAATTTCGTTTCAACAAAATACTCATGGGGCCTTTTATATGTAATGATCTCTTTATATACACGCCTTTGCCATTTTATGTTATTTCAAATGTGATATAACGAATAAAACTCAGGAACAAGAGTTAACTAGATTAAACCTCTC
>NC_061100.1:109762878-109767878 GCF_015104395.2 Macrobrachium nipponense | reverse complement strand
ATTAAAGGACATTTGTAGTTCGATATATGTATATGAATCACGGTAATGTGATAGACTTATATATACTAATTATACTTATATTATATATATATATACTATATATATATATATATATATATATGTGTTATTATATAATATATATCATATATATATATATATAAATATTATATATATATATATACATATATATATATATATTTATATGTGTGTGTGTGGTGTGATACACACACACATATACATACATGTATATATATATATAATATATATATATATATATATATATATATATATATATATATATATATATGAGTATTAAGAATATCATTAAAACACCATTATAAATATAATGCGTTATCTTTGAATTGTCTTTTTTTTTTTTTTTTTTTTTTTTTTTTTAAGTGATGGTTGATAAGCGGATGTGATGAGCAACGACATTCTTTAAAATAGCAGATTCAGCGTTAGCTCCCACGGAGACTAAAGCAAGCTCCGGAAATATAGACACATCAGTTTTGAGTGGCGCGATGTCGAAGGTCGCTGCCTAAGCAGAGCAGACCACGTCCTAAGCCCGTGTAAAGGTGGAAGCAAGAATCTGGTTTTGAGTAGATTTTATGGGCGTAATAATAATCTGTTTATGACGTCACGTTCTTCCAATATAATGAACTTTTGACTAAACTATGACGTCATATGTGGGAGTGTCATGTGAGTGAATTCGTGCTTGCGCACGTGCGAGGCATTCTCCTGCATAATGGGAAAGTAAGACAACTGGGCTCTTAGAAGCAGCCTCTATGTCTTGATTGTGTTTTGTGATTGTGTTTGCGGCTAGAATGGGTAAGAGTACTTACTTTTAAGCCCAAGTGTGGCTTGTCTTTTTGTATTTTTTTAACATTTATTTCAAAGATGTCTTTTTCCATATGACTTTTTGATTTATCTTATTTTGATTTATTTGCAATTTATTTATGGCGATCCTTTTGTATTCTAGACGTTTCTGGTTCAGGAAACCCGGGAAATATGGAGTTTTTCCCCTGATGGGATGGTGTTATTTATCAGACTGTGCTATGACATTTCTAGTTGCTTATGATGTGACTAAACGATCACCAGGGATATTTGAGTTATTTGGATTTTTAATTTGACTTTTTCAGTAAATCATTTTTGCTAAGAACCTGATTTATTTAGTTTATAAGTTGTTCTTAAAAAATGCATTTTTGTAGTTCACGAGTCTGATTTCGTTACCTTAGGTAATTGTGTGTGTGTGTGTGTGTGTGTGTGTGTGTGTGTGTGAGAGAGAGAGAGAGAGAGAGAGAGAGAGAGAGAATGAGGGGTTGAGATAGAATGTTACCTCAGTGCCTTGCTGCTCTAAGGTCATTGCTACCAACATATTTTTCCCTTTTAAAAAAGTACCGAGGTTGGAACCTAGGTAATACACACACACACACACACACACACACACACACACACACACACACACATATATATATATATATATATATATATATATTATATACATATATATATATATAAATATATATATATATATATATATATATATATATATATATATATAATATATATATATATATATATATATATATAGAGAGAGAGAGAGAGAGAGAGAGAGAGAGAGAGAGAGAGAGAGAGAGAGAGAGAGAGAGACTAGTTTGGTAAAATCTGTAGCTGAATGGTATAATTTAAGAGAGAAAAGCCAAAAAGATACCCTTACTATTTGTTATGACCCTTTCTCATGAATTTTTCTTTTTATTAACACATATTGGACTACAGTAAGGTTTTTGAGCCGTTCTTTTACGTCCAGTAAGATATGCACAGGTAAAATTGGAATTTTCGCACGCGTTTAGCGAAAAAACAAATCTTAGAAAATCCAATGTGCAGGGCAAAACAGATAGTTTAATAATTGGACTAGGAAATAAACATCACTAGGTCTAGATTTATCAACGAAAAGCCTTTGTGAGAATCTGAACATCGGCGAAGCTACGGATAAATTTGATCCATTAACTTAAAGAAATATGTACAATGTTCAGACTTTAAAGAAGGTTGTAGAGCTGGATGGTAAAAAGAGTTGATCATATGTCTTAACGCAGTGTTTGACGTCAAGCACAAACGAGTGTACGGCTCCACACCTTGGTAGTTGTCATATTTGGATTTTTTGGTTTCCGACGGTCTATACGTACTATGTTTGTGATGTCTCCATAACATATGGTTTGAGAGTTTCTAGCCCTGTATCAGTTAATGGCTCAGCAATGATGAAGACGAAATTAGCTAAGAATTACAACCAATCTTTTACTCCTCTGGTGGAATGAGAAAAGATGCAGATACCGTGTCAGAATATGATATATATATATATATATATATTATATATATATATATATATATATATTATATATATTATATATATATATATATATATAATATATATTATATATACTAGTCTATAATATGTTTTTAATTTAGTGTAGTCTTTATCTATTAAAAATGAATTTGTGCAAGCGACCAGGCTCATATATTTCTCAGCAATAAATAAAACAAGTGTTACGCAAAGCTACATCGAAATAAACAGAAAGATGAGAATATCGTAGTGCTAAAATGTATTCCTGAAAATTACCATAACTGGCAAAATAATTCGGATATGTGTGAATGTAAACATCATAATATTATGCAAGCATTATATCCTCGTCATGGAAGACGAGCGCAGTTAAAAAAAAAAAAACGCGACGGGAAACTAATGGAAAACCAAGAAAGGCGCGAAGCAGGGCAGGGGTGGACGCAAGAGTTAGTGTTTGTCATATCACCCTAATTAAAGCTTTTTACGCGTCGCCGAGGGTGTTTATTGCGTAAAGGATCCGGCATTCATGTTTGACTCCCTCTGAGAACGCTCATTATCCTCAATGCAAATTATATTGAAACGACAGTTTCGTCATTTCGCATGCTGCTGTAATATTCCAATTTTAATGTAACCACGTTTATTTGCTATGGCGTTAACGAGCGTGAGTTGTTTTTTCATCATAATAGTTACTGAGATACGTCTACTTTGATTAGATAAGTAACAAATCAAATAGTCATTTATTAACTCATGAGCTTGTGATGATTTGGAAAGAGAATGTTAAGTGGTTTGCTAAAATGAAGAATAATGTGTTGTTTAAAAAGAATGCCAATACTTTCGAAAATGCGATTATATGTTAACACAGTACCAAAGTAATCTTTTGACATTTTTAGGATTGTTTTTGAGTAAGAAGGATTATACACAATATGCTACAACCTTGACCTTGAACGACGTTATATAATTGAGCATTTGTCTCGTTCATCACTTTCCACAGCATCAAAATACCATGCATAATACTGTGCAGCGACTTTGATGAGTAAAATCTTCTAACTTTGTGGGAATTAATTCTTGTTACTATAGGCCAGCTTCAATTTCCGTTTTGCCTTACAGCTGTTCACAAAGTTGAAACTTTATAGTGCTAAGAAAGTGGTATTGCATTGGTTACAAATAGTGACACGCACATTGAAGCATACATCTGTCAGATGCATACTTAACGGTACCTTACAATTTCCAGCTGATTTTCCACTTTGTGCTACCATTACAACCACTGTACCCATGTGCTGCCATTACAACCACTGTACCCATGTGCTAACATTACCAACCACTGTACCATTGTGCACCATTACAACCACTGTGCCCTGTGCTTACCATTACAACCACTGTACCCAATGTGCCTACCGGTTACAACCACTGTACCCATGTGCTGCCATTACAACCACTGTACCCAGTGGCTAACCCATTACAACCACTGTACCCATGTGCTACCATTACAACCCACTGTTACGACCCGTGCTGCCAAACCAACCCTGTACCCATGGTGCTTTTGCCCATACCATTACACTGTACCCATGTGCTGCCATTACAACCACTGTTACCCATGTGCGAACATTACAACCACTGTACCCAGGTGCTACCATACAAACCCACTGTGCCCTGATGGCTCCATACACCACTTACCCATGTGCTAACCGTTCAACCACTGTACCCATGTGCTGCCATTACACCACTGTACCCACGTGCTACCCATTACAAACAACCCTGTACCCCATGCTACCATTACAACCACCTGTAAACCCACGTGTGGCATTCAACCACTGTACCCATGTGCTGCCATAACAACCACTGTACCCATGTGCTGCCATTACAAAACCACTGTAACCCCATGTGCTGCCATACAACCACTGTACCCATGTGCTCCCATTACAAACCACGTACCCACATGCTAGCATTACAACCACTGTACCCATGTGTTACAACCACTTGTACCATGTGCTGCCATTTACAACCACTGTACCCATGTGCTATGATGACAACTACTGTATGCAGTGGTACCATTACACCCGTACCCAAACGTGCTAGCATAACAACCCGTACCCCAGTGCTACCATTACAAACCACTGTACCCAGTGCTGCCATTACAACTGTACCCATGCTACCAATTACACCACTGTACCCATGTCACATTCAACTGACCCATGTGTTACACCCACTGTACATGTGCTACCATTAACAACCACGTACACGTGCTACCCCAAATAAAAAACCACTGTACCCATGTGTTAAACCACTGTACCCATGTGCCATTACCCCACTGTACCCCATTGTGCCATTACAAAACCAATGTACCCATTGTTACAACCACTGTACCCACGTGCTAGCATTACAAACCACTGTACCCCATGCTAGCATTACAACCACTGTACCCATGTGCTAACCATTTACCCAACCCTGTAACGTGCCTACCATTACAACCACTGTACCCTGTGCTGCATTACAACCATTGTACCCATGTTCTGCCATTACAACCACTGTACCCATGTGCTACCATTACAACCACTGTATCCATGTGCTACCATTACAACCACCTGTATCCATGGTGCTACCATGTCCCTGCTTACAAACACTGTACCCATGCTGCCATTACAACACTGTACCCATGTTCTGCATT
>NC_061100.1:109758951-109762378 GCF_015104395.2 Macrobrachium nipponense | reverse complement strand
GCTTTTGCATTTACCTCTCGAACAATACCGAACGACTTTATTCGATTTATATGTAACGAATAACATGATAAATACGATGCTTAAAAAAGTAGTTCTTGATAGACTGTAAAGTAATGCGTATAAATACCATCAGCAAGAATCGCTATCAAAGAAAAAAACTGCATATAAATATGTCAAAGGTAAATCCTTTATTTGCAATTCGTACTCGTGGCAAAGTCCTGGTAAAAGGTATGGCCATTTATCGATCGGATACAGGAGGTATTATGGTTGGTGCGGGTGACGTGGCATTTATCAGATGGATGGAAAGGGTTGCGGTCCGATGGATGTACAACTACGCTGTCTGTTTCGTAAACAATCCACTAAACTGACGAAGGCTCTTGCTACGGAAGATAGAGTTCATTGATCTTGAGGCGAATTTACTTTTGTTAGTATCTCTCCTTCTCTCTATCTATTTTTTCTTTAACCAACAAGAAAAAAATACGATTCTTCACACACACACACACACACACTCACACACACACACACACACACACACACACATATATATATATATATATATATATATATATATATATATATATAATATATATATATATATATAAATGTGCATTAATGACTGATAAAAATGTTTTTGTTACAACAGAACCATCTAATAAAAGGAGCCCATAAAAACGCCAAAATATAGAAAGGATACTATATTTCAGAGACATATATATATATATATATATATATATATATATATATATATATATATATATATGTAGTGTGTATATATATATATATATATATATATATATATATATAAGATACATGTATATGTGTGTGTATGTATGCATATATGTATGGTGTTTATGTGAGTGTCAGTCTATGATATTCACTTAGTCATATTTCATCGCCTTTGTGTACTTGTTGCTTTGAAATAAATCGAGTTTTAACCAAAACCAAAGGGGGTGGAACTTCGACCTCTGTCAGGAATGACATTTGTCTGCTTTTTTCGTTATTGGACTATTAACTCCATCCAGGTCGCCGTCGTGTTAGCATATTCAGTGACAGACCTCACCAACCCGGTGCTATATTAACTTTTTTTTGTTTAATCATCTCGTGCATTTACATAGGAAATTAGAAGCGGATGTCAATCTCACTCATCTTGTGTGACGGTTGAAAGGACCAGAGGGAGCTCTCCTATCATATCTGAAGGGTTCTCATCAATCGATTGTCTGTGTCCGAAAAACGTGGCTTTGATTCCCAGGTCGTCAGTATTAGGATTGTGACAGGAAATTCACTGTTGGTATTGACACCCCGTCGTTGTACCTGGAATACGACCAGAATCTAAGAAAAAAAAAATGTAAATTAACGAGGGCCCTGTTACTCAGATTTACCAAATATGTTACTATTAAAGCTCATTTTACCTAAATTAAGGTACGCAAACATTCGGTCCACATTTACACATTCGTAATGGGAATTGCATTAAATGCTTTCATTTCGATGATTATCATTAATTATATTCTAATACATTCGATGAAATAATCGAATAAAAGGGTATTTATGCCGATTGGAATTTTTTATCTCTTAAGTCAAATTTCAAAGAATATACAAATGAAAGACAAGAATATTTGCGCAAAATTTACAATTCCAAAAATATCTATCTGCTTTTCTAGCGTTAACATCCCATAGCAATAAATATATATTATGGTGTTTTGTTACCACCCTTTCCGTTAATATGGTATCCAAAACCATTCAAAGATCGCTCTTTGCAACACTTCGGTAGATATAGGCTAATAAATTTATCTTGACTTTGCTTGAATTTCATGGAAGCGGTGTATGAGCGCTTAATTGCTTCCCGTGATACATGATGCAGCTAAGTAAAAGCGCTATGTAATTTATGATGAGGGCTTCATCAGGGATAATGGCTATTAGCACGAGAAAAAAATATGGCCGAGGAAAATGAGCAATCCTCTCCTCAGAGACGTAATATAGAGTAACCAGATATTTCAACAATACGCTTTGAATTAGGAACATTTATAGCATTACACATTCTGACTTCGTATAATATGAATACCTTCCCCGCTCCCCTTAGTTTGCAAAATAAAGAATGACTAAACGAGTTTCAAGAAAACGAATAAAGCAGGTCTCTTGCTTGAAGGTGAATTAACCAGCTCATGTTGTAGAATTTTCTGTATATAAGATTCGTCCATGATTCACAATTTCAGTGGAATTCAAGTTGCATATATATATATATATATATATATATATATATATATATATATATATATATATATATATATATATATTATATTATATATATATATATATATATATATATATATATATATATTACTTATCTAGCTAAAATAAATCTTGCTTGTTAAAGAAACAGTTAACATTTCCTTCTCTGTCAGAATTTATTTTTACTTGATCGTTAAGACGAGAATGCCATACCATGAGGGACTTGGTAACATGTCATTACAAAATTTCCTTGAGTTTTGCTACCAAATTATATCTTGTAACTCCGCTAAGTTGTAATAATTCAGGCTGAATATGTCGAGTTTAACAATTATGCACATGCTTACGTGACGAAAATGAAAGCATTCACCCAAGAACCAAGTTTATCTATTAGATGATTGTGTTGCAAACTTACTCCAAACTGGAAGGACAACTGTTTATGCTCCTTAGTTGTTTTTTGCTATGCTCTTCAAGTTTTTATTGAATTTATATTTCTTTTAAATCTGCACAGTTATGTAGAGATTATCTTGGATATTCACCCTAACAATATATTTTATCATTATTTATTTCACAAAGTATCTTTCATTATGGTTCGTACTGTAAAAGTATTTCAAGAGGATTTTAATATAAAAAAAATTAATCAGCAAAAACCCCATCTAAATGATCTCAGCAATGGCCATCATTCGCAAGATGTGATTTTTTTCCCCCAAAAGCAATAACTATTCCGCATTACAGAGCGATGAGTATTTACAACAGAAGTCGTGGTCACGCGTAACTTACCTACCAGACCAAAGACAGTCAGTAATATAGCTGTCAGCGGCACTGATGAAGTCTCTCTCCCACCCATCGCTGAAAGCGTTGGACCATGAGACAGGCAGGCTTCGGCATTTCGCTTCAGAGTATTGGGATGAAGCTGTCGTAAGAAAGTAGGTCATCTATGCTCAACAAATATCTAAGGCAAGTTTCAGTATTTTTTTCATTACTAGTTACTTTGTAGTTATTAAAATTCCATTATATATGTACCGATAAAAAAAAGTACTGGCAGATTCTAAATATACATTTCAACCTAAGAATAAATAAGCGATTAAAACACTTGGCTTTGATGTTTGATCGTCTGTTCATACCGTTTACTGAATATTAATACGACTCATAACGTTTTACGTACGTTTGTTCTTTAGGATTTTTTTTTTTAAAACTCCTAGCG
>NC_061100.1:109741451-109751451 GCF_015104395.2 Macrobrachium nipponense | reverse complement strand
AGAGAGAGAGAGAGAGAGGAGAGAGAAGAGAGAGAGAGAGAGAATAGTTGGTAAAATCTGTAGCTGAATGGTATAATTAAGAGAGAAAGCCAAAAGATACCCTTACTATTGTTATGACCCTTTCTCATGAATTTTTCTTTTATTAACACATATTGGACGTCCAGTAAGATATGCACAGGTAAAATTGGAATTTTCGCACGCGTTAGCAAAAACAATCTTAGAATCCAGTGTGCAGGGGCAAAACAGATAGTTTAATAATCGACTAGGAAATAAACATCACTGGGTCTAGATTTATTAACGTAAAGCCTTTGTGAGAATCTGAACATCGGCGAAGCTACGGATAAATTTGATCCATTAACTTAAAGAAATAGGTGTACAATGTTCAGACTTTAAATTAGAGGGGTTGTAGAGCTGGATGGTAAAAAAGAGTTTGATCATAATGTCTTAACGCAGTGTTTGACGTCAAGCACAAACGAGTGTACGGCTCCACACCTTGGTAGTTGTCATATTTGGATTTTTTGGTTTCCGACGGTCTATACGTACTATGTTTGTGGTGTCTCCATAACATATGGTTTGAGAGGTTTTTTTTTTATCTAGGGCCCTGTATCAGTTAATGGATCAGCAATGATGAAGACGAAATTGGCTAAGAATTACAACCAATCTTTTACTCCTCTGGTGGGAATGAGAAAAGATGCAGATACCGTGTCAGAATATTGATATATATAATTATATATATATAAATATATATATAGAATATATATATATATATATATATATATATATTTAAATATATATATATATATATATATATATATATATATCTATATATATATATATATTTATATTATTACAATAATCTATAATATGTTTTTTTAATTTTAGTGTAGTCTTTATCTATTAAAAATGAATTTGTGCAAGCGACCAGGCTCATATATTTCTCAGCAATAAATAAAACAAGTGTTTTACGCAAAGCTACATCGAAAATAAACAGAGAAAGATGAGAATATCGTAGTGCTAAAATGTATTCTGAAAATTACCATAACTGGCAAAATAATTCGGATATGTGTGAATGTAAACATCATAATATTATGCAAGCATTATATCCTCGTCATGGAAGACGAGCGCAGTTAAAAAAAAAAAAACGCGACGGGAAACTAATGGAAAACCAAGAAAGGCGCGAAGCAGGGCAGGGGTGGACGCAAGAGTTAGTGTTTGTCATATCACCCTAATTAAAGCTTTTTACGCGTCGCCGAGGGTGTTTATTGCGTAAAGGATCCGGCATTCATGTTTGACTCCCTCTGAGAACGCTCATTATCCTCAATGCAAATTATATTGAAACGACAGTTTCGTCATTTCGCATGCTGCTGTAATATTCCAATTTTAATGTAACCACGTTTATTTGCTATGGCGTTAACGAGCGTGAGTTGTTTTTTCATCATAATAGTTACTGAGATACGTCTACTTTGATTAGATAAGTAACAAATCAAATAGTCATTTATTAACTCATGAGCTTGTGATGATTTGGAAAGAGAATGTTAAGTGGTTTGCTAAAATGAAGAATAATGTGTTGTTTAAAAAGAATGCCAATACTTTCGAAAATGCGATTATATGTTAACACAGTACCAAAGTAATCTTTTGACATTTTTAGGATTGTTTTGAGTAAGAAGGATTATACACAAATTATGCTACAACCTTGACGAACAGTTATATAATGAGCATTTGTCTCGTTCATCACTTTCCACAGCATCAAAATACCATGCATAATACTGTGCAGCATTTGATGAGTAAAATCTCTAACTGGGAATTAATTCCTGTACTATCCAGCTTCATTTCCGTTTTGCCTTACAGCTGTTCACAAAGTTGAAACTTTATAGTGCTAAGAAAGTGGTATTGCATTGGTTACAAATAGTGACACGCACATTGAAGCATACATCTGTCAGATGCATACTTAACGGTACCTTACAATTTCCAGCTGATTTTCCACTTTGTGCTACCATTACAACCACTGTACCCATGTGCTGCCATTACAACCACTGTACTCATGTGCTAACATTACAACCACTGTACCCATGTGCTACCATTACAACCACTGTGCCCATGTGCTACCATTACAACCACTGTACCCATGTGCTACCGTTACAACCACTGTACCCATGTGCTGCCATTACAACCACTGTACCCACGTGCTACCATTACAACCACTGTACCCATGTGCTACCATTACAACCACTGTACCCACGTGCTGCCATTACAACCACTGTACCCATGTGCTGCCATTACAACCACTGTACCCATGTGCTGCCATTACAACCACTGTACCCATGTGCTGCCATTACAACCACTGTACCCATGTGCTACCATTACAACCACTATACCCACGTGCTAGCATTACAACCACTGTACCCATGTGTTACAACCACTGTACCCATGTGCTGCCATTACAACCACTGTACCCATGTGCTACGATGACAACTACTGTATGCATGTGCTACCATTACAACCACTGTACCCACGTGCTAGCATTACAACCACTGTACCCATGTGCTACCATTACAACCACTGTACCCATGTGCTGCCATTACAACCACTGTACCCATGTGCTACCATTACAACCACTGTACCCATGTGCTACCATTACAACCACTGTACCCATGTGTTACAACCACTGTACCCATGTGCTACCATTACAACCACTGTACCCACGTGCTACCAATACAACCACTGTACCCATGTGTTACAACCACTGTACCCATGTGCTGCCATTACAACCACTGTACCCATGTGCTACCATTACAACCACAGTACCCATGTGTTACAACCACTGTACCCACGTGCTAGCATTACAACCACTGTACCCATGTGCTACCATTACAACCACTGTACCCATGTGCTACCATTACAACCACTGTACCCACGTGCTAGCATTACAACCACTGTACCCATGTGCTGCCATTACAACCACTGTACCCATGTTCTGCCATTACAACCACTGTACCCATGTGCTACCATTACAACCACTGTATCCATGTGCTACCATTACAACCACTGTATCCATGTGCTACCATTACAACCGCTGTACCCATGTTCTGCATTACAACCACTGTACCCATGTGCTGCCATTACAACCACATGTACCCTGTCTGCCAGTGCCACAACCACTGTCCCATCCATGTGCTACCATTACAACCACTGTATCCATGTGCTACCATTACAACCACTGTATCCATGTGCTACCATTACAACCACTGTATCCATGTGATACCATTACAACCGCTGTACCCATGTGCACCATTACAAGCACTGTACCCATGTGCTGCCATTACAAGCACTGTACCCATGTTCTGCCATTACAACCTACTGTACCCATGTGCACCATTACAACCACTGTACCCATGTGCACCATTACAACCACTGTACCCATGTGCTACCATTACAACCACTGTACCCATGTGCTACCATTACAACCACTGTATCCATGTGCTACCATTACAAGCACTGTACCCATGTGCACCATTACAAGCACTGTACCCATGTGCTACCATTACAAACCACCCCGTCCCTACAACGCCCCTGCTGATTCACCATGTACCCTGTGCTGCCATTACAACCACTCTACCCACGTGCTATTGATTTACCAAACCCAAACTTGTACCCATGTGCTGGCCATTACAAAAAAGACCACTCTTTACCCACCGTTTAGGCTAAGCAAATTACCAAAAAACCCCCCCCCACTGTACACCAATGGTGATGCCAATTCCCCCCCAACCCCACTGTTTTAACCCAACGTTGCTAGGCAATTTTTACCAAACCAACTGAACCCCATGTTGCTAACCAATTTTTTTTAAACAAAAACCCACTGTTACCCCACCATGCTAAGGGGCATTTTACAAAAACCAAACTGTAACCATTTGTGCTACCAATTACAAAAAAAACCCACTGTCACACCCCCCCACGGTTTTTGCTTACCATTTTTTAACAAAAAAAACCCCCACTGTTTAACCCAATTGGTGGCTGCCATTACAAAAAAACCCCCCACTGTAACCCATGTGCTGCCCATTAACAAAACCCCCACTGTTACCCATGGTTGTGCTTACCATTAACAAAAAAAAAAAACCACTGGTTTAACCCCATTTGTGGCTGCCCCCCAATTAACAAAAAAAAAACATTGTTACCCCATGTTTTTGCTGCCATTTAAACAAAAAACCCCCACTATGACCCACGTTTGCCTACACATTACAAAAACCCACTGTAACCCATTGGTGCTTTTTTTTTCCCCATTACAAAAACCACTGTTCCCCCCCCCCCCACGTGCTTTTACCATTACCAAAACCAATGTTTTACCATGTTTGCTGGCCCATTACAAAAACCTGAGGGAGGTCAAGCTGGAATTCAATGGAAGTTTCTGGGGGTGGGCGTGAGATAAAAGTGCTTAATTCAGGAAGTCAATGTACGACAGTTTATGAACTCTTCTCAAGTGCCTTTGGAAACTGGTTGTAGCCAGTAATATGAGGCGTTGTCGAAGTGGCATTCGTATGTGCGTGTGCGCCTCTTCTATTCATAATGTATCAACTAGCCAAGTCTATGGGAAAGACTTGCACAGAGATTCGAGGAAGGTTAAAAAGGCAAAGCCATGATGGCGGGTGCCAAAGTGTTTTTTTTTTAAAAAAAACAGTGAAGTGATATTCCGGTTGGGAATGGGTTAAGTGTTACCTTTTACTTTAGCCAAAGGGATTGCTTGTTTGATATCTTGTAAGATGTTTCCATTTTATTATCTTTGTCTTTAAACTTGTGTGTGTACTTACTGGGATGTGTTTCTGTATCTTTGAACAGACGGATCTGGAAATGCCGGGGGATAAGAGTTTCCCGGAGGGGTGTGGACTTTTGGGTGACTTGACATTTTGTATTTTTTGAGTTAGTCTGTAAGACTGGATTACTTAGTTAATTGATTTAGTTATTCTTGTAAATAAACGTTATGTTATGATGCAACTCTCTCACTTTCATTACCATGTTTTAGAATGGAGAGTAAGAGATGGAGAGAGAGAGGAGGAGAGAGAGAGGGAGGGGGATTGCTGGATTCCTTGGAGAGAGAGAGAGGAGAGAGGGAGCGAGAGAGAGAGAGAGCTTGTGTGTGTAATAGGGTGTGGGGGTTCTGCCTTCCGTTTCGTGTCCACGCTTACCTTATGAGTACTGGGGGTTCTTCCCCCCATGTTATAGTGGTGTCAGCGGTTAAGAGGGGATATATAAAAGTTTTCTTGCTTTTCTATGCCTAGGAACGCCAATGTAGAGATGGGTGGCCAGTTAGAAAAATAAAAAGGGGTCGTCGACTTAGCGATAGTTTTCGAATGACAAAGCTTTGTGGGATTGTGGAAAATCGTTAACTGTTAGTTTTCAGTTACTTAGTGAGAAAAAATGAGAAAATATCTGTCTGTTAACTGTGCTAAAGGGAGGGAAGGATTTTTATGGGACTCAGCATTTTTTTCCCAGGGAGTCAGCCAGAAGCGTGAGCGCACCCATGTGACTTTTGCTTGTGCAATGACGAGAGTGTTCCGAGATACCCGTGCGGGTGTTGTGTTTAATACATATGTCACTGCCGCGTTTTACGAAGAATTTCGAGTTCTTTTTTCCCATTATGGAGTGGTGAGTGTTAAACTATTGTTTTTTGAAGGAGTGGGTTTTTGTTAAATATTTCAGGAAATGGGGATTGGCTCAAGAGGTCAACAATTTTCTTGTCTTTGCCCCATAGTGATGGGTTTTCTTTATTTGCACGTGTTTGTAATAGACGTATGCATTTCGTCTTTGTTTAAAACATAGGAGTGTATTTTCTATGCATGGTGAACTGTGCTTGGATAATCATATTTGGCTTAGTGACACAGAGCGGCCACAATTTTACGGGCTCAGCCACATTGCACGGGGAGTATGGCCTGCTCGAGGGAGGGTATTGCGAGGGTACCACTAGCCTCCCTCGAGAGATAGTGCAGGGATGGGCACTAGTGTATACCTTAAGGGAAGGGGTCCTCAGACACTGTTCAAGGGGGAGATGGAGATACTGCTGGGTATGCCTCGGGGCTGTTCTGCCGCTCGACTGAGGGGTTGCTCTCACGGGGGGGGGGGGGGGGGGGGGGGAGAAATTTTTTTTTCTCAGTGTGGGTGAACTCCCCCTTTTCCTTTTTTTTTTTCTTAGTGTTGGAGATGGATTTGGCCCTTGACATTGAATGCTAAGATGTCAGCTGATGATTAGTTGATGAAGTGAAATGCCCGTGAGTCTTTTTTTTTTTTTAAGAAAAGAGATTTTTTTTCTCTCTCTCTTGGATGAAGAGAAAAGGAAATAAAAAGAGATTTTTCTTTTCCGTGAATGAGGGGAAAAGTAGTTAACATGCACGGGATGTGTTATATGTTTCTTTGTGCCTTGAAAGACACAAAATATAGGGGGTACACAGATTATTTTTTTATTGTGTTGGAGAGATTACTTTGAAATGCCGATGAAATTGGTGTTGTTTATCTGTGTTGTGTTGGCAATGTGTTATGTCATGGAGGTGTTGCATGCTGGAGAAATTTGTAGTCATAGGATTCATCAATACTGGTGTATGCTATTTGAATTTCACTTTTGACTTGATTATTGCAAGAGAATTATTGCTGTGGAGAGTTATTATTATTATTATTATTGATAATTATTATACTTGAGATGTGTCACGGGGAGGTTTGCTTTAAGTATAATTATCATTACGGGGAGATTGTTTTTACGAGAGTTTTTAAGATATTTTCATGGGTGGGAGATTAGTTGATAATTATTACAGATAATTATTCAGGGATAATTATTACAATGAATTAATGGGAGAAGTCTTGTGTTAATTATTTGTTGAGTTTTTGTAACTTTGGAGAATATTTCAGGGATTCACGGGGATGAGTTTTGCTGAATCTTGATGAATCTGACTGAATCTTGGTGAATTGTGTTGAAACTTGCTGAACTTTTGCTGAACTTTTGTGCTGAATTTTTGGAGAATGGACAAGCATTAACATTGGTGATATTTTTTGTACTGATACTGATGATTTTGATGATAGCAATTTTTTTGGTGATTTTGTGATAATGATATTTCTGATACTGATTTTTTATGTACTAATACGTGGGTGCCGTAATGCTATCAAGGGAGGTGAAATCTTTTGTGATTATGGGAAGAACTAACAACACATTGTTTTAGTTTTTTTTTTCTTTTTTTTATGTGTTCAGCAGATAATTGCTTGACATCTAGTGAGTTATGGGAGATAGTTAATGGTGCCGTTGGTTGTTTTTCTTTTTCTCCTTTTTTGAAAATTAGCCATCGCTGACACAAGTTTTTTTTTTTTAACCAAGGGTGAATTTTGGAATTTAATTTTTCTCCCTCCAGTTAGTGTGAATATTATCTCAGTTATGACTTAGTCATTGTTCGGGAACGTGTTCGTGTTTTAGCTATTTGATGCTATAGAGTAATATATGGGAGAATTTTTTGCACGTTTTGAATGCATACGTAATGGCACTACATTTTTTCTCTGGATATTTGTGTTCCAGAAATTGTGAGTTTTCTTGCACAATACCTTGGTTGTATTTGTGACAACTTTGTGAGAGATAGGAAACTTGGTTAAGTTTTCTAGTGCTTTCTGTGTAGTGCATATGGGGAAAGTCTTGCTAAGACACTGTGAGTTGGGAATTCTGTTATAATGACTTGTGGCACATTGGTGATTTTTCTAGAATTTTTTCTAGACAGTTTTATTTGCCGAGTTTTGCCTTTTTTTTTAGCAATTATGCTAAATGGAGTGAGTTTTTTATAGTTTTTGACTATAACACTGAGGTTATTTCCTTCTGGCAGAATTGGAGTTATAATTGAGATATTATTTGGGGGAGATAATTGGAGGTTATATATTGTTTTGGGAGTTATATTTGAGATATAATATATGGGTGGGGAGATATATTTTTTTGGCCATTTTTGATATTTGCTAATGTGATGAGAGCTATGTTTAGTTCAATTATTTTGCAGCCATCTTTGTTGCAAATGGAGACACATTTATTTGGAGATTATGGGGCAATATTTGTGAGTATGTGAGTTAGTTGCCTTGAGTGCACATTTTTTGGAGATATATTTTTTTGGAGCCTTGTTTTGTTCCACACGGAGTTATTGGGGAAATAGAGGTAAATATTTTGTATTTGCCGAAATAGAGGTGATTATTCTCTATTCCTGGAGTGGTGTCTTTTTTTTTACTGACATGTGGCTATTGGAGAAATAAAGAATAATATAAGGGGGTTGGGTTTTAATTAAACCAAAAATGGAGGAAAACAAAAATAAATTTTTTATAACCGGAGTGGGTGTTATTATTAATATGGTGTCTCATAATGGAGTTGGAATTAATCTTTGGCGGGTGACCCTCTTTTCGTGGTTATGGAGTTTTTTTTTGAGACAAGAGGAGATTTCTGAGGTTCTCTTTTTTGATTTCGTGTCTATTTAGAGGCGAATGGCATTACTGCATTACGAGCCCATTTTGGAGATGTGTGTGCATTTTTTATGTTCACAGTGTGTTATTCTTGGAGATTTATTAAAAATTTTTGGGTTTGGGCAAAGTCGTGTTGAGAGAATAAGTCTTCGAGGACAAATTTTTGAACACATTAGTCATATCCTGGAGTTAATTCTGTGAAATGTGTCAGTTAGACCTTTTTTTCTAGAGAATCATGAGCTTCCAAACTTATGTGTCTGACTAGACAATTTTTGTGCTGTTGTTTGAGCATGCGTCCGCAGGCGATTTTTCTGCTGACAAGCGATGTGATGAGCGCTGTGCTGATTCTTTTCCTCTGATGGTGACAGTTCAGAATTTTTGCAATATCTGGAAATGTTGGCTATAGCATTTCACGAAAGCGCATGTGTGAGAGTTTGCTTTCTGGCAAATTCCGTGGCTTTACATGAAGCATTTCTTGGGAAAAACGCGGGAGTTATGCATATTATACATGTATTATGTATTTTGTGATTGGGGAAAATCTACTCGTGATTTATCCCTTTTTTTTTTTATTGTTTTTCTTTTTTCCTTTCCTATGAGAGATATGATTTGGGGATTGAGCTTAAGTAGCATTTCTTTTTTGGACGGGAGATTTGATTTTACCGGGAGGTGTAATTTTTCGAGGGTTGTTACTTAAGTAATGGGAGTTTGACATTAAGTCTCATTGTGATTAATTATCGAGCAGTAAAGGGGTTTTTGCTGTTAAAAGTTGGAGATTTTTACTGATTTTGTGGGTGGTTTGAATGTCAGAACTTGGGAGAATATTTTTTTGGGTCTGGGTGTTACGTGATTCTTTTCTTTCTTGAGCTCGTTACGAATTTTTTCTTTTTTTTTGTGAGCACATTCGAGTTCGAAATGTGAGTGCAGAATTCCGTGGAGTTGCTGTGATTTCTGAGTTGTGTGTGTGCTGATGTGCGAGTTTGGAGAATTGAGTTGGAGAACTTGATGTTTTTTTTTCTTAGAGAGTTGTGATAATGACTTATCATTTTTAGTAGTCATATTAAGGGAGTTAATTGGGAGACGTTCAGTTAGTATTTCTGACCTTTTTGAGATCATTGTTTGATAGAGGTAGTATGTTTGGGTTAATTTTCTTGGATTGACCAAAGACCTGACTGACATACTAACACACACCCAAAGGAAAAAGTCGTTCCCCGACACCAGCAAGACGTCCACCAGCCGTGCCGAGAGGTTGCTGCCATGTTGTCCAGGGTGGTTACAAGTATTTCCATGATGGGTGATCGCGAGAATTCTTTTGGGGATCTACAGAAAGCCGTGAGAGTCTTCTACGATGAGGGAGGCATTCCGTCTTCCCTACAGTTGCTCACAGCCTGCTATAGCCTGTTGCTGTCTGTTCAGCTAGTTGCAGACAAGCAAAGAGGGATATTCAAGAATCCTAATGCAGAAAATATGAGAGAAAATGTGTCTTGTGTTATTGGGAGATAAAGCGTGATAAGACTTTATTTTATAATGCCAGAGACGTGCA
>NC_061100.1:109726451-109736451 GCF_015104395.2 Macrobrachium nipponense | reverse complement strand
TGGCTTTGTTGCCGCTCGAGTCTTGACTCAACGTATCGTACTGCACTGGGGTGTTGTCATTTCGTCTCCTACAGCCGATAGACAATACATCAAGCTTGGCGTTAACATTCTTTGAAAACGATGTTTAATTAATTAAACTAATTTTGTCCTTTGATCAATAAAATAATTTGCATGATTCATTTAGTGGGCCTAAATCGGACTTACAAAAAAAATCAAACGAATATAATTCAGTCTTATTTTCTATCGAATTCCTTGCATATCATCCTGTTTCATTTGGACGCGTTGGAAAGCTGTAGGAGTCAAAACTGACGAATACATTAAGAAAGGCTTACTTTCATTAAAGCTTTCTTGGGTTGATCTTTCTGTAGCTATTATTTTCTTCTAAATAGAAACTAATTCAAATTAGTTTCACATGTATACCTAAACCTACTACCATAAACATATTATAAGTAGCTGAAAGGATAAGAAATATGAAAGGTGACGTTCTCGTTTAAGTCTATTTTATATGTTTTTATTTCTTTATTTTTTTTAAACCTACTGCATTAATCAAGGGTTGCTCTGTGACGGCTACAGGGTGTAACACGAGTGTATTCACATATTTTGGGGAATGAAAGATAAAGTTTCTTTGAACAGAAAATATTTTATAAACATGCATTTTAAGGCGTCCGTTGTTGGTGCGGGGAATTTTAAAATAACCGTTATCATTACTGATGCTTTCACGAGATGGAGTTCGTAGAGAGAAGTCGGCTCGAGTCGCCTGAGATGTAGAAGAGAGCGGAGGTGGCGTACAGGAGTGATGGAGGGATTAGGCCGATGTTAATAAAGTATCTCCAATAAAATGTATTCTTTAGGTTTTGAAGAAAAAAATGCATGCATCATTGAAACTGTTTCCCTCCCTATCCGTGGTATTCATTGGCCACCAATAAAAAACAAAACAAAAAGAGAAGTAACTGAATCTCATCCATCAAAGATAAGTTTGCTTATTCATTAGAGTTATTCATTAGACACCTATCAAAGATTTCAAGAGTAGATTAAAAAATCTCTTCCTCTCCATCTACAGTATTCATCAGACACCAGTCATAAGAGTAGAGCTAGTCATGATTCCTGGTTCAGCAATGTCGTGACGATGCACTAGAATTCAAAATTCACAAATGAATGTTGCTCAGCAACATTTACACTACTACTATTGACCTGCTCTCTTGTGATGCTTTGAGGTGTTCCACCTGTATAAGCCCATGTTCTAAATTTTGCCGTTCATTAAACAATATAATTCATCTATGTATGATTCTCTCCGGTTTATTAAGCTTTCTTGATATCTCTCCAACAGGAACTTGCACCGAATGCAGTGCAATAATTGTCTCTCGCTTTAGAGGGATGTTTCTTAGACCGATAAATGACACATTGACAGATTCCCGTGCACATAACATCAAAAGCAATAGAGTGAGGTCGCCTGGTTCACACTGTTAGGATATCGTTTTTTTTTTCTTTTCTTTTTAAATTTGATAGCGTTTTGTGAGATTCCAATGTTTTCTGTAAAATTTAACAAATGGAATAGTTTAACTACCTTCAACTTAATATTGAAATGATAATTTAAGGGCTATGTTTATGCGATACTGCTAGTGATAGGTGTCTCCTATCTATTTGGTAATGTATATCTATGGTTGTGATATGACGTTTTTTATCACTTCGTTTCGTTCACGTCAATTTTGCTATATGGAAAATAGTTTTACACAATAACATAACATAATGTTCTAAAGATATTAGTGACTGTTTTAAACGTCATTACATATGATTTCTCCCATCTTTAAAAAGAAAAATCGATAAATAAAGCATGAATCGTGCGTCAGGCAGGTGAACGAAAAATTACGAAACTCTGCCAATAGTTTTTTGGCCGACAGTACGTATGTTTCTCATAGGCAGCAAGCTTCATGTAAATTATTAATAAACTTTTCGTTATTATTATTTCTTGGGCGGGGGAGGGAAGGGTGTACTGAGGTGGTTGTCTCAAATGTCAGTTTAGCTGCTTCATAATTCATGTGTCAAGTCTTGAGAGGAAATCACATCACTGTATCACTTTAAAATTTATGCTTCGAAAACATGCCTATGCAGCCATGCCACTGAGACTCATCCATCAACTAAAAGCAAGGGTCCAACTTATCCCATGCATCAAGGCGAGGTTAATCAAGCTTTGACAAGCTTGAATTTCATAGATTTTCCCTTTGCAGCATTCAGTTAATTTCCTTAAAAACAATCTACTTATTTTTTTAGTTTAGAAATACAATTAAAGTAATTCATACTTTGTTGGCCTTTTAGTCTTTTCATGTGTGTGAGAAAAAATATTCCCTTCTTTGCTTTTCGTCTCAATTTAAAATGAATATAAATTTGCCAACTATATGTTTTGTTTACATCCAAGTTATGCAATAAAAAACAATAGAAAAACTAAAGAGTTTTGTATTGTTACATAATAATAATAATAATAATAATAATAATAATAATAATAATAATAATAATAATAGTCCACATTGTGGCTCTGACGAAATGAAAGTTTCCAGTGCCCCCCCCCACCCCCCCCCCCCCCCCCCCCCCCTTCGCCCTCTCACTCTTTCAGAGCCGCGTTTGAAATTGTCCATTTGCATGGCACTCCCGCTGACGGAAAGAAAAGCAGAGGGCCAGTATCAAAGAGCCTTTATTTGAAATTCTCTCTTTCCGAGGAGGATCAGACGCCTCTCAAAGGGCTCCGAGACGACAAGCTGTGAGTTTCGGAGGAAATTCGATTCCTCTTTCCTTTTGGAAGGGAAGACTGCTGCAGGATTATAAAAGGATTACACGTATAAAAGGATTATACGTTGCCTTAGAACTTCAAGAAGGGAAAGAGAATTGGTTATTATAATTCAAATGTTAGACGAATCATTTGTAATCTTAAATAGCAAGGGAAAAAAAACAGGCTGTGCTATATAAAAAAAACATCAATATACAATAGGACTTCCAAAGATCTTCAGTCCCACAACACCTGCCTGTAGATGTCCTTCCGGGTTTAAGGACGAAACGTAGCAAGAAGAAGAAGAAGAAGAAGAAGAAGAAGAAGAGAAGAAGAGAAGAGAGAGAGAGAGCGAGAGAGAGAAGAAGAAGAAGAGAAGAAGAAGAAGAGAGAGAGAGAGAGAGAGAGAGAGAGAGACCCTTGAGCAAAAGGAATCCAGAATGAGTCATTTGGTATCTTCTGTCTATTAGGCCTAAGGTCCCATTTTTACTGCATTTTGTATTATACATTGTTTGACAGTTATAACTTTTTTTTTTTTACATGAATCCCCAATTTGGTGTTTTGATAGCCAATCTGAGAACAGAAGAGAAAAATCAGTAATTAGAAGAATAGAGAAACTTCTATACAAAATAAACGCTGCTAAAATAGCCATTATTTTCAACAAAATAATAATAATGATGATAAATTACTTTAGATGTTATTTCGTTTTGAGTTAATTCAAAGGCAATATCTTCGTCAGGAGATTCCAGTGTTCTCATCCAAAGCCTCCTCCTCTCCGCATCAATTTGATTCGTCTGCCTCCTTTTGATGCTTACTTTTCGAGTCCATTATTACGTTTTCCTTAAAAATGAAGGGAGAATGAGGTGTCCCTCCTCCCCCTCTATAATCTTTGCACCCCGTGTTGTTGTCCCTTCCAATGTTTATTCCCTGGAAACTGATCAACTTCGGATTACACGGGTCATCGGCGTTCTCTCTCTCTACTGGAAGCTGTGCAACTCAGCATCTCATTTTGTCCGTGAATCTTATATTATAACCTTCCGTGTTTTAGGAGGCAACCCTCCTTATTTATGCCCATGAGGTTATAAGCGAGTTATATTGCATTCTAAAACTTTGTTATTATTATTATTATTATTATTATTATTATTATTATTATTATTATTATTATTATTATTATTATTATTATTATTGAACTAAAGAACCTCCGTAACGAGGCTATAATATCGCCAATTAAAAGCCACAGTAGTGTTAAAAATATATTTTTGTACAATGCTAAAAATGATTACGAGAGACTTTCGGATACTGAAGAGGGATACAGAGCAGTATCCGAAAGTCTCTCATAGTCACTTTTAGCATCGTACAAAAATATATTTTTAGCACTACTGTGGCTTTTAATTGTCATTATTATTTTTTTTGTCTGTCACAGTCATCCTATTCGATTGGGTAGTTTTATAGTGATTATTATTATTATTATTATTATTATTATTATTATTATTATTATTATTATTATTATTATTATTATTATTATTATTTACTGGCTGGGAAAGGATAGAGTATATAGGATATAAACACCTGGTTGTTCTCCCATCGGTTACCGCTTAAAAAAGAACATGTTTAAGCAAATACACTTGTGATGACATTCTAAAAAGAGATGGGTAGAATATTTTACATTGGAAACTTGAAGGTATCATGACCAAAGACTTACAAAAAGATACTTGATAAAAGTTCTCAGTTTTCACAGCAATCTATTCGTGTGTGTGCTTTATGTGTGTGTGGGTGTTATAATGATTAATATTAACATTATAGTCAAATTATTAGCATATCCCATATCTGACGTTTCTGCGCCTCTGTCGTCTTGAAATCAGCGCAGAAAAGGAAAAAAGGGGAAAATCATAATGCTTATTAGGATAATAAAGCTGTGTGTTCCCTTGAGACGACTGGAATACGACACCCAGATCTATAAAGATTTACAACTGTTTATGTACTGTATTAATAAGACCATATTATTATCCGTTTCATAGGCTGTCACGTATCACCCTATGAAAATTGAACGATTTTTGGTTTAAATCATATTAATTAAGTTTCTCAAGAGATATATGTTTTATATTTCCTGCTTCGTGCAATATCTTGTAAATTTATTAAGCATATTTCGTCATTAATTTCTGTCACATAAGTACTCCATGTCATATGAAAAAAAGAACATTTATTTAATTTTAAAACTAAAATCAAAGAAAAAAATTAGCAAGAATATTATTTCAAATGTTATTTATGTGCCGAAGAAAATGGGGCATCGCCCTGATTGTGATGAAAAGGTTCATGGGGAATTTAAAGTTTGGTGATAGTGATAAGAGACTCTTCAGTTTACTTATGTTTCAATAATTTCAAATAAGCAAGTCTCCATCCACAAAATAATGCCCGACAATACAGTATACCTTGCAATCTTAGGGAGAAGAACCTCGTCAATAGACACGGGTTTTCTTCTCACTCTCTAATTCAGCAATTCGTAGAGTTCCTCGACCGGACGTCTTAACCATTTACATGAGGTAATTTGCAATTCCTGTCATTAAAATATAGGTCATTATGCTCTGAAACCGTCGAGCTCTCTCTCTCTCTCTCGGAAAGGAAAGGAAAAGAAAGGAAATCGAGCAAAATCAATGATTTTCCTTTACTTTTCATTTCGTTCACTTGATAAATCCATCGGCTTACGGGTTAATCGAATTAGTTCGAACTCTATAATCCTTGTTAATCAACGCTCAGCGCACTGTTTCCATTGCGTGGAAATCTGCAAAACGTGATGTCGAATTGGTCGTATGCTAGTGACAGTTTTTTTTGTCCTTGCTAATGTTGGTAATTTTGAAATGTAAAGGGTATTATCATCTTGAAGTCCCAGGAATAGAGAGAGAGAGAGAGAGAGAGAGAGAGAGAGAGAGAGAGGTTATTTTGAACCCTACACACACACACACACACACACACACACACACACACATATATATATATATATATATATATATATGTGTGTGTGTTCTATCTATCTATCTACATATACACGGAGACACACACACATATATATATGTCTGTGTATGTGTACACTATATAATATATATATATATAATATATACTTATTAGAGAGGAGAGAGAGCGAGAGAGAGAGAGAGAGAGAGAAGAGAGAGAGAGAAGAGAGAGAGATGAACACCCTCCCTTACACGGATGTTCGCTGACTTAGATAAAGCTTTGGCTGAAATTGGACGTCTGTAAAAATCCCTCGTTGCAGCTGAAAAAGAAGAAGAGTAAATGAGGGAGTTTTTGCTTCTCATTTTTTTATGACTCTCATGAGAAATCATAATTAAAAGAGACTCTCTTATAAGAACTTTCATCATCAGACCGAGTCGTATAGGATGCTGCCTTTTTCAGAATTGTTTTGGAAAAAGAAAACATACATAAACTTTTAACCATATCTCATTAACGAGAATTGAAACAAGGACTCTCTCTCTCTCTCTCTCTCTCTCTCTCTCCTCTCTCTCTCTCTCTATCTCTCTCTTCTCTCTCTCTCGCTCGTCTCTCACTCTCTCTCTCCTTTCGAGTTATTCTTGCTTCTAATGATGCGGGTTTCTTCCACGCTGGATATTCTTTTAACGTAAAATGAATTGGGAAGGGTGAGGAAAATGGAGAAACCTATAACGTTGGAAATGAGAGCATTTACACACACACACACACACACACACACACACACATATATATATATATATATATATATATATATATATATATATATATATATATATATATATATATATATATATATATATATATATATATATATATATATATATATATAAAATCGAGGAAGGACATCACTAGGCTGTCTTTTTTATTATTTTGCCTACGTTTCGTAATTAATTACAGAATTACATCTTCTGGGCTGCACATAAGAAAAGATAAAAACAAAAAAAGTTAAAAGTATAGTCTAAAAGTTAATCTAAAATACATTAGAGTAAAAATGAGATAAATAAAAATAAAAACAACCAACCTAGAGGTGAGACAGCAAGGAACTAAATGGAAGGAAACCACCACAGTACGAACTTATGCTAAATACAATTGACTCGCAGATGTATGGGTGTTTAACGATGGTACGAGTTGTTTTATAAACAACGACTCAAGGATTGTTAACTCTTGTGGTTTGGTAGTATGACCGATTACACTGAAATCTTTGTTGTCAATGTAGGTTTTGCATTGTTTTGCATGGTCCCTGATATTGGAGTGTTCTGGGTTTGAGATTCTGCTCCCTGTGCATCGATTCCCCGATGTGAATCGATGCGCACCTTAAGTAGTCGACTGGTGGATCCCACGTAAATTCCTGAAATACATTTAGGGCAAGTATATTTATAGATGACACCAGAAGACATATAAGGAGACAGCTGATCTTTTATCTTATACAAGGAGCCTATATCAAGAGGATTTTTGGGAATTAATTTGACTGATATGGCTGGGAAATGGTCATGAATAATTTTTGTGAATCTTTTTTGAAAGGTTAGGTCATGGATATATGGAAAGGTTGCATAGAAACTCATTTTTGGTACAGTTGGAACGTCAGGTTTTCTAGAGAAATGTCTATTTAGTAATTTATTCAATTTTCTATATACTAACCTAGGTGGGAAACAGTTACCTTTAAATAAATTAACTAGAAATAGAATCTCATTGTGAAAGGCATTCCAGTTAGATGAGAGGACTGGTGCTCTGTTAAGGAGGGTAAAAATGGAATTAACCTTAAAATTAAAATAACAACTACTATAAAAATTAGATCCGAGTCCTGTAAAAGTTTTCTTTCTAAAATTCGTGGTGTTAAAAGAGTTGTCTTGTCTATTACATGAACGTCCAGGAATGACAGACAGTTGTTCTCCTCTTTTTCTATAGTAAATTTCATGTTCGAGTGAAGTGTATTTACGTAGTCGAGGAACAGGTCAGCCTTGTATTCACCCTTGAGGAGAACAAACGTATCATCAATATACCTAGAATAAAAGAGAGGATGAAATCTTAGAGGGCAATCGTCGAGCATACGCTCCTCCAGGGAGCACATAAAGATATTAGCGTTAAACATTCAAATTTCATTCGACTAATCTGAAATCTTAAACATTTATATTGTAATTTTCACTACGTTCAGGCAAATTGCTCGTGAAATATTTACACTCTTCAATATTTCTTCCTAATATTATTTTCCTGATTTATTTACAGTTATGTATATCATTGCTTTACAAAACCAGAAACATGTTGATGGTCACCTCAACTAAATTTCCTTTTTTTTCCTCTTGATTGTTGAGTTCTCTAGATGAGCTAATACCCACTAGATGCTATACAGGATTATCCCTGCTGAGCTCTTTACACTTAACAAAGGTTAACATAACGTGGAACTATAAAATAATCTTTTAATGTCAACAGGTTAAGATATATAGAAGGTTTAACAGTATTTCAGATATAACTAATGGCTCAATACAGAAAGTAAAATTTCGATGAACTTCAAATCCAACTAAAAAAAAAGGAAAACAGAATAAACAGCAACAACATACGGCAATTTCCATTTCGTTCAAACTACACTATCAATTGCCCTACAGGAATCACCAGGCTTAAGGGAATATGAATGATCACAAGACATGTTGCAATACCCGCCGTCATTGTTATGTAAGATTGGAATCCCGAGGTAATTGGCTGATGAGAATTTACTCAGGCAAACATGGGAGCAACGGCTGATCCAAGATGATCCTCTCAGTGCCTGTAGCGCCTGATTGCCAAACGTTATGTGTATCATAAAATCTGGCCGCCCCCTTCCCCAAAATTAAAATGATCCTGTGTGATTTAATTCCATTAACGTGCGTCCCTTTTTGAGGGTCAGTGTTCCCAAAGGCCAGGGTTCATGACAGTTATTGTTTTTAGTCGTTTAGGGGGTCCTATAAGTCAGTTGTTAGCTATGTTAAAATTCAATTTGCTTAAAATCAAGTACTTAATTGAAGTTTATTGAAGCTTGGCGAGGTATCGCCTTTAGGAATTAGCGCTTGTTCTTGGGTTGCAAGTATTATATTAATTTCTTTGCCCTTTTGAAATTTAGCTTACGTCAAATAGTAATAACTATTTATAGTGTCTTGGCGTGAATGTCAATAGTTGTTAGTGTTACTAAAAGCAATGTGCAAAATGTAAAAGGTGGAAGGATATGATAGATGACGAACACCTAATTCACGTAGATAAACAATTAGTTACAAGAGATGATAAAAATTATATATATAATATTATATAATATGTGTGTGTGTTTATGTGTATGTAAGTGTATGTATATCCTTTACAAAATGACAGCTTCGTGCATTCGTAGGTGCTAAAGCATTGCAAAGTAATTGATAATACATAACTAAATTGTACAGTATCTATAAACAATATGAGAGCCAAATGACGTTTTTCGTTTCCCTTATTAATATTTATGAAACTTCGTCACCTGACCATTAAAATATACAATATTCATAGGGCGTAGAAAAGTCGTCATGGAGATATTGTTCCCATTGCAAAATCAGGAATAATGGATGACATAAGTGTTTTCAGCAATTTGGATGTTTTGTCAGTTGTCCCATTTTTTGCGTTTTTCGTGTTCTTGACGAACGCCAGCGCTGCAGTGAATAAAATAAAATGTGTTTGTTTATATAAATCTGAGTAATCAATGAATTTTCTGTTTGGCAATATTTTCTTTCAATATAAACATGAATTTACTTTTCTAGCGTATTATCCCGTATTTTCTCATATTTCAAATATTAGTATGAAGCTATGATTTGTCAGGGACAGGAATAATGCTGTTTTTCTAGTAACATTGTTTTCATAGTCTAGTTTTAGTTACATTAAACAAAAACAAAAAAAGTTATTCGTCACAATTCTAAATGTCACACTTAGAATTCTTTCCTTGCTCCACCTTTACTGTTCTCTAGCCTTTTCTATTTTTCTTGTAAGGATTGGTAGTTTATATATCTTTCTTTAATTAAGCTTTCTTATCTGCCCCATTCAATCTTGACATTACAGTGACACAAGGTTGTTCTTTAAGCTTTCTTATCTGCCCCATTCAATCTTGACATTACAGTGACATAAGGTTGTTCATCGTCCTCTGTTTCAGTTAGCTAACATACGTTTCCTATTGTCAGTCGCTGCTTTTGTTACACCATTCTTAAGCTGCTCTCATCTTGGCGTTGTACGTATTTTTATATGTTTCCTTATATAAAA
>NC_061100.1:109706451-109723951 GCF_015104395.2 Macrobrachium nipponense | reverse complement strand
ACCAACATTACATTCTATTGAATTACTGAAGGAACATCCATCTGTTTGGAACATCAAATGCAAGCATTACAAGATGAGAAACATCAGGAGTGCAAGCTTGGAAACCATAAAATCAGAGTTATGTGTTTTGTAAACTGTACATTGCGGAATGAAGACATTACTAAAAAGCTGCACACCCTCAAGACACAATTCTACAGGGAAATGTCTGCAATCAAAGCATCACAGAAGTCTGGAGCTACGAAGTTATGGGGTTTTGATGAGCTGCGTTTCCTGTGATAAAAAAACATTTGTGTACTTTGTACCTATATTTGAACCTTACTTTCAAATAATCCTCCCTAAGGACATTATAGATGGCTTCACAGGTTTCGGGGAGGATTAGACCGAGTCTGTTTTGAAATCCTGGTTGATTATTGGAGGCTTGCATACGATCCGCCAGCTGCAAGAACGAGCTCCTGGTGATATGCTGTCTCGAAAGGGGGTGTCCTGCTTACAAATATATGGTTAATTTTTTTTCCAACAATTTATAAAATGCAAGGATTGGCATTCTTGTGTAATTTTCAAAGTCTGTTGGATTTTCGACGTGTAGCTCCAAAAATATTTCATAGAAGCTTCCCTTCAGAGGTCGCCGAGAAAGCCATTGCTTACACCACAAGGTTCTATGTTTCTTCCTCAAAAGTTTCTTTTTTGCAGCACACAGAGCAACTACACCCCACAGTAGAGTCTCCTGGCAAAGTACATCATCGGCAGACATCCTGCCGTTGAAAGCTGAGCTGCGACAACAAGTGAGCAGTGTTGCAGTACAGTTTGTCCGCTATTAATTTTTTTCAACACCACTACTGCATCACGTAGCTGATACATGATGGTATAGTGTGTACCATGCTTTACGAACCGTATTGGAAACATTCCAATCCTTCGTGACCCAGAGTAAAGTTAAGAGAAAGAAAGTGTACAGTGATATAAATACACTTTATTTTGGAAACAAAATAATGTGTACAGCTTTTGATTCACAAAACTAAATTGATCGAATCCATGGCACTACTTTTCATTCAAAAAACTGTCAGACACACCATTAGTTGGGGCCCAGAAGGAGGGAGGATGTGGTGGCTGGGTGAGTGAGGGCGGGGCGGGGGGCGGTGGGGTGGGGAGGCCAGTATGATTATACATTACGTAAGTAATTCGTGATTGAAAGAAGGATTCAACTGAGAAACACACTGAAAGCGTGATAATTTTCTCGTGTTCCTGCGACCCATCAAAATTGGGTTAGAGAAATATGATAGGAAATTTAGAATGAAGGGTTTTGAACTTTACAGCTAAAACAACAACAACACACACACACGCCCTTATATATATATATATATATATATATATATATATATATATATATATATATATATATATATGTATATATATATATATATATATATATATATATATATTATATATATATATATATATATATTTTGATATTATGTATGAAAATCTTCTAAACTCCAAAGCCGTGTTTACAGTACTCTTCAAACTTTGAAGTGGTAATGATAAGTCTTTTTTGATGTCCCGTAGAAAGCGTTGCCAGGACATACCCAGTACTGTGGTATAGTGCACCAGGATTCATCTCCAGTACAAAGATAGCTCTTCCACTATCAGAAGCTGAAAATAGTAATAGAGAACGCTATCAACTTTCTAAAGCTTTCAGGAGTGACTCACTCTTATTATGGAACATCATAATTATTGTTGTGTTATCAGCATTGCTTTCTTTCAGAATTTCCCAGCAAAACCCTAAGCACTAAAATGTCTGTTTCTTTGCAAAATCCACTTCAGCGTCATAGCTAGGCTGAAGGCTACCTACAAATTTTTAAGGTACTTATTGTTCTTCACTGAAAAATTGAAAATTATCTTTTATGTAGTTGGAAATGCCGCAATAGAAAGTAAATGGGCTAAAAACGAAATTAGGTATAACGAATGCGTCACTTAAATGTTAAACATTTATCTCATACATATTTCAAAATTTTCATTAGCGCTGTTGTCAGTGCTATTTTACGTGCATGGCAAGATTTTGATGTACTCGAAATTAATCGTAATAGTGTAGAAGCCTCGATATATATATATATATAGATATATATATATATATATATATATATATATATATATATATATGTATATATATATATATATATATATATATATATAATATATATCTATATATATATATATATATATATATATATATATATATATATATATATATATATATGTAATATATATATATATATATATATATATATATATATATATATATATATATATATATATATATATATATATTATACATATATGTAATATATATATATATATATATATTATATATATATATATATATATATATATATATATATATATATATATACTATTTATATATATATATATATATATATATATATATATATATATATATATATATATATATATATATATATATATATATATCCACACATACAGGTGAAAAATAACAGACAGGGTGTAGGTCCTGACCGGTTTCGGCTTTATTTTCAAACCATTGACAAAGGACTGATACCTAGCATTAGAAGTCACAAGTATATATACTACAGAGACAGTACTGACGAACACACGCAACCGTTTGGGACTGCAGATCCACCCACATGCCACATGCAGGTGTCAAGGTAGGAGTGGCTTTCAAAAATCATTTGGCTAAAATTTACAATAAATTCTAAAGGGATACTACCGATTAAGGTACCCACCGTAGGAGACAACAAGTCCACACCTGACAGGTGTCAGGGAGGCGGGGTTAGACATCTCATTACCACTCCTGCCCCCTTACTGTGTTTACAAGTATAATAATCTTAGTTCCATACATCTCTACTGCCTACCTTAAAATTTAAACAGTTTACAAATTTATTTTGATATTAAAGTATAAAGTTTATACATTCTTTGACTGATGTTCATATTATTATTGTAACTTTCTTTTATAAAACTAGATTCAATTATATTCCTTTCCATTGTATTATTAGAACACACAATCTTTTTTGCCCCTTCCCAGTTAATAGCATGATTGTTCTCACTAACATGTAAAAAAATACCACTATTTCCCTGTGCAAATCTCACACATTGTTTATGTTGTTATATTCTTTTTCCCAGTGCTTTCCCCGTTTGACCAATGTAAAAGTTGTCACAAGGCTTACACGGAATTTTATATACGCATCCTTTAGCATTGTCAGGGGAGTTCTTAATAAGTACCTGTTTCATTGTTTTATTGTTTTTAAAAATTACATTAACACCAAAATTCTTCAGGAGATGTGGGATATCTTTTATATTATTATTATAAGGTAGTACAAGCAAATTTTGTGTATTGTATGGTTCTCTTTGGTTTTGATACATTGTCTTTTTTGCCGCTTCTAATGCATTGTTTAGTACACTATCTGGATATTTCAGTTTCTTGCTTGTATTCCGAATCTTATCTATCTCCTCATCTATATATTCTGGGCTACATACCCGTAGTGCTCTTAGAAACATAGATGCAAACACTGATCTTTTAACCTTATTGTTTTTTCCAGAATAGAAATGTACGTAGGAAGAAATATTAGTAAGTTTTCGGTAAACACTATTTTTAATACCACTACTATTTTCCGCATGAGGACATCCAAAATGGGTAGGCATCCACATTTTTCCATTTCCATAGTAAATCTAATTGATGGTACTAATTTATTTAACCTGGCAAAAAAGTTATTTACATCTTCGTTCCCTAGCAACACACAGATTATGTCGTCAACATAACTAAACCAAGGTACATTGCGTGGAATTATATTGTTTAAAATTTTCTTTTAAAAAAATTCCATATATAAGTTACTTAGCACTGGGGACAGAGGGTTTCCCATTGCCAAACCAAAATTTTGAGTGTAAAATTTTCCATTGAATTCAAATTTACAGTCTTTTACACATAATTTGATCAATTCAATTTAGCCAAATGAAAGCCACTCCTACCTTGACACCTGCCTGTGGGTGAATCTGCAGTCTCAAACGGTTATGTGTATGTTCATCAGTACTGTCACTATAGTATATATACTTGTGACTTCTAATACTAGGTATCAATCCATTGTCAATGGCTTGGAAATAAAGCCGAAACCGGTCAGCACCTACCCTCTGTCTATTATTTTTCACCTGTGGATATGTGTGATAAACGAATCACGGGGTAAAGTGACTATAATCTATATATATACTTATATATATATATATATATCTATAATATCGTATATATGATATCTATAATATATCTATCTAGATTATTCTATATCTTGATTATATATATAGATTATAGTATTATATATACATATATGCCATCATTTCTTATATATATAATATATATATAATTTATAATCATTAAAATTAAAATTAACTATAATATATATATATATATATTATACACCATACTAAGATCATATATAGATACATATATAATATCATAATATCTATATATATATATATTCTATAATATCTATATATATCATACATATTATATATATATACTATATATATATTATATATATATATATATTTATATATATATATATATACATACATACATTACAATAATATATATTATATATATATATATATATATATATTTATATATAGGATAATTATACATTAATATATAATATAATGGCATTATTATGGGAAGTGAAAAACATTTTTTGACAATCTATGTTTTCTTGTGCAGAAAAACAAATGTTTACAAATTTTTCTGATTCAAAGTGTTTCATTATTACTTTCTTTTTTCTCTCTAGATAGCACTGAGTCTTCACGATTAAAACAAAATTAGTCACTAACCATTCAGGGAAGAATGCAGGAGGACGAATTGTCTCAAAGTATTGTAAAGAGATTCTCCAGAACCGTAGTAAGTGCTGTGGTTGTTTTCTAATTATATTTCGGTACTGCAAAGTTGTTGGTTTTGTGACGCTGCATTCGTTGCTTATATCATCCCTATATATATATATATATATATATATATATATATATATATATATATATATATATATATATATATATATATATATATATAATGTGGTTGTAAATCGCATTGACATCTATTTGGAGGATTTACGTACATCTGTGATAATGAGGGTTGATCGATAAACAATAACATTTTGGAGGGTATAGATTTAGTTATTGTTCAATAAATTTAGGGTGCAAGATTGAGATGTGAGTGATATGATACCCAGTATTTTATGCCTCTGTTATTAAACATTCAGAGCTCACTGGTCTCTTTCAAAAGCTATTGAGAATTTATGCTGCGAATAAAGCCAGAATTCTGATATAATCATACTGCTGTGACTCCCACCTTCGGGAAATAAAGTTTCCTCCAGACTGATCGAGGATGTCTTGAGAAGCAATTAAACTCGGCAGCAATCTTTCATTTAATCCGACGGAAACTTGGTGCCTTGAGGAGCCAGAGGGAATGTCCTCCTCCAGATGCTTTGCCAAGTGGTGCCTTCAGTCTCTCTCTCTCTCTCTCTCTCTCTATCTCTCTCTCTCTCTCTCTCCCGTTATGTGAAGTATACCTGTCTAACGGAATATGAACCTAAAAACACAAACATGCATTCATTCAATTATTCATGCTACATGTAATAGACCAGAATGAAAAGTGAAACGGGATGTGGTTCACACCCTTTTCGTCTTTCAAGACATTTTGCCAAGGACCAGTACAAGGTAGATATTAACGTTACATATATGGAAAAAAAAAAAAAAAAAAAAAAAAAAACACGTTTACACCCGAGAGGAGTACGCGGAGCTAACGGTTGGCTTGTTGGCTAAGATGGGTGATCTACTATTCACGAATATAGTTCTCTTAGGACACGGGACCTTTATTATTTTTTTACACCATATTCTCTTGAATGCTTGAAAGAAATAGTACAAGTTTATATGTATGTATAAACTCATTTGTGCCTCTTTCTGCCAAATCATAGATTGCAACAGTTGTTTGAAAGGTTGTTAAAAGCAGGTCAAAACTAACATGTATGAAGATCATATTCAAATGATATTTCCGTCCCTAAATAAAACCCTTCTGAAATTGCTCCACGGGATGTGATGGTGTACCTTTCCCATCACGAAGTTATTTAATACAAGAGCCTGATTTGTGGAGTACACTCTTACACCCACATACACCCACAGACACTCGTTTTGCTAAGCTGGGAGCGAGATAAATTTGTGACGCATCCGCCCACTTGCTCTCCCCCCACCCTCTCTCTCTCTCTCTCTCTCTCTCTCTCTCTCTCTCTGGAATATCACAGTAGTTGCAGGAATGATTAATTTCTCCTTTCAATCATTTCGTAACTTAATTTCTGTTTTTCATCTGAAATAGTGATCGGCGTTTCTTTTATCTTTGAATAATTAAAGCACATTCCTAATACCCTTTTTCTCAATCTGTATCGACATATATGGATAGGTCAGGTAAATATTTCATCAAGTAGCCGAAGACTTTCTTCAGTTTGGACAGTTAATCGGCTGAGTTTCTTTCCATCAACGTCTAATTGATGTCAGTCCGTTTACTGATTTTATTGTGGTCATCAGATCAATCCATATCGAAGTGAATGACAGTAAGCTCTTTATGAAGAAGACCTAATCAACTTTGATTCTGTAATGAGTTTGATGCTTATGACCTTTTGATGTAACCTAATGACAGACATACGTCCATTTTCATTCTCTTTTTGTAGGCATCGTTCACTCAAGTTCTTAGTATTTCTATTTGTCAGTCACAGAGGTTATCTAAGGTAAAGGTGGAGTGATTACTATGTAGTATTGCTTGGGGGTTGAAAAACTTTGGAAAAATTATTTTTTGAATGAGTACATGTAAACGTATATGATTGTAAAAATAATATCAAGCATCCACATCATGAGAGTTATTAGGATAGGAACAAGTTACATTGAAACTATTCTTGTTATTATTATTATTGTCTATCACAGTCATCCTATTCGACCGGGTGGTTTTTTATACTGTGGGGTTCCGGGTTGCATCCTGCCTCCTTAGGAGTCCATCACTTTTCTTACTACGTGAGCTGTTTCTAGTCGCACCCTCTTCTGTATGAGTCCTGGCGCTACTTCAGCGTTATTTTTTCCAGGTTCCTTTTCAGGGCTCTTGGGATCGTGCCTAGTGTTTCTATGATTATGAGTACAATTTCCACTGTCATATCTCATATCCTTCTTATTTCTATTTTCATGTCATGATACTTATTAATTTTTCTCTTTCTTTCTCATCTACTCTGGTGCCCCATGGTATGGCGATACTTTCTTCTTGATTTTGTCAATCAACGTCACGTCTGGTCTACTGGCACGTATAATCCTATCTGTCCTGATACCTGATACTGTTTAGACACTGTTATTTGATCAAAATTGCTGGCAAAATTAACGATCGAAAAGAACATGCAGTCTTCTCGACAAATGGTAAATAAATCAATGCCCTCAAGTTTCTGAGCAGCGACTAAGATAAAATCATGACAACGGTGAGTTACTAAGCTATTCATAAATATATTTATATCTTAATACCCATAGGTATATCATATTTTTCCCATTTGATAAGGTGCGTCATAATGGTTGCTAGAGAGTTGCATATTTCATATGCTAATTACAACATATGGCGCAATGATCGACAATTATAATTATCAGCTTTTGAAATTTGTAGTATCTGGTCCGCAGTTTTTCAGGGTGTTAATTGTCACTGTACTTTTGACGTTTGTTTAAGTAAGTGTTGTTTCCACTCTTAGTATACAAAACTGAGAGGAAAATTGAATATACAATTGCTAAGGAATTAATTTAATCAGATTTAATTGATTTTACTCTTGCTGTGAAACTGGTGCTTTACATTACTATAGAAAATTTTTAATTCATATTTCATGATTCTTAAAAATGATTATATTTTACCCTCCCGTCAAGATAAGATTTCGGAAAATGCCGAAATTCTGGTATTTTAGAGGTATGAAAATGTAGAAAATATTGAAAAAGTGGAAATTAAGCTACTGAAAACATTTATAAGTTACCTCTCATGGAACTGAATTATAATTCTCGTTACTTGTTACAGAGATGATTCTCAACTCATATCCTAAAAATGATTCAGTTTGTTAGTTGCCTTTAAAGTATTTTTCATTATATTCATTACACGACGAACATTTTGGACATTTTTAACAAGCTATGCATCTGGCAGATGAATTGGAGTTTAAAACTGTTTCTTATAATAGCAAGAAAATGGAGTTAATCTCTAAAAGTTAACTTCTACATAGTTTAGTTGAAATGAAGGCGTAATCATTCTATAGTTTTCCTTGATTTGAAGGTACACATGAAATACTCAAATTTTTTTCTGATTCGTGATATGGAAGCAATTAACCGCCTCATTTAAATAATAATAAAAAACAAAAAATAACAAAGAAATATCGACAGTAGCAAAAGTAACGTTAGATAAAAGGACCTTTCATACATTGCTTTGGCTAAAATCATGGCCTGTTTTTATAACGGCTTGGGAATATTAATACACTGTCCATAAAGTCCCAGTACCATTACAGGCAATAAATACTTGTAATGGTACTAGGACTTTATGGACACCCTGTAGTATCAAGAGCAGGGCCAACAGCGAAAACAGTCAAATGATTAACAATCATTGTCTTATCGAAAACGAAGAAGACGAGTCAGGACAACGACCAGTTGTTTATCTTGATCAGGTTTCAGATAAAGCAGCAATATCAGAAACATTGATATATCCCAAAAATAAACCGTTAGCCGAACGGCCGCCTCCTGGCTATTCAACAGTCAAGACAGCTTAGCTTTATGAAAGCCCAGCAGTTAAATTTGATAGCAGATATTCGGTCTGAGCCTTTAATCTCAAGGGTCTGCACTTATCTCCTGTCTGTCACAGGGAGCCTGTAGTCTTAAGGGAGAAGGAAACTATATGTTAGATATCATTACTTTTACTTTAGTTCATAAAATATTTTTGTGCTTATCTGAGGATCTTAAAGATACAAATGAGGACGAATAGAAATTAGGTGATTTCCTCTGAATTGTTCAGCATCAGAAGATTGAATGACTTATTGAATTACTATTATTCCTTCTTTAGCAAATTACCAAAGCAAAAAATAGAGGCATAGCATTGAGAATTAGGGGAACCTCCACTGATAATTATGATGATTGCACTGTATATTGAAAACGTTGTTGTCCTACAAAATATTACGACGGAAAATTAATAAATAATTTTTCATTTCCAGATTTTAAAATTTTATGAAGGGAATGAAAGACCGTGTTAAAAGTGTCCCCTTCATGCTTCGAATTCCTTAGAATAGAAAGTACGAAAAAGATTCCATTATGCAGAGTGAAATAGAGCATTATTAAACCGTATCCCAAAATAGATTATGTGATAATATACTTATTCCTCTAGGAAATCCATTCTCCTTCTCCCTTCCCCTACTACTATTACTACTAATGTTACTGCAAAAGCAAGCACGAAAGCTGTTACTACACACACACACACACACACACACACACAGAGTCTTACGGCATCCACAAGAAACGGGACAATACAGAGAGAGAGAGAGGGAGAGAGAGAGAGAGAGAGAGAGAGAAGCTTAGAAACTGGACTTATCTATTTCAAATTAACACAAATGGATCTTTTAATGATGATAAGCAAATGGTTACTATAATTCAATATCTCCCTTATCATGTCAGCATGGGCTTTAAAAGGATATTACTTAGCTGGTTAGAGAGAGAGAGAGAGAGAGAGAGAGAGAGAGAGAGAGAGAGAGAGAGAGAGGAGAGAGAGAGAGAGAGAGGAGGGGTTGGGTGTTGTTGGAAGTCATTTATTGCTAGTCTTTGAAACTGAAGGTTTTTTTCATAATTAACGATGGTGTATGTCATTGAATATATCCTTTTCATACTTGACGAAAAAAGCCCTCAAAAGGTTCGAGGGTCACTGACCCTGTGGGCCTCCAATAACTGAAATGTACCAATGAAGTTTGGTGATGGCCCTGTCATGAAATGGAAATTTGAAATGATAGTTACACTGACAATTTTCACCTATTTATTTATTTACACGTTGTTTCTCATGTTTTATACGTTTAACTTGTCTACCTTTCAGTCCATTTGTTATGTGAATGTGTCTGTTGTCTGAAAATTTAAGGTTGAAATAATGTTTTTTGTAAGATTTTCTTTTTCATTTCATACCTTTTAGTCTTTGTTTTTAACGAGCGTTTTTATTTTACCCTGCCACTCACCTATTAGAATTTTTCACGTCTCATAATTTTCGTCTTTCAAAACGTTCCATCTTAACCTTCCCTTCAAAATTTCTGGGTACTGGATTCTCAGCATTATTTATGGGACGCTAATAAATCAATAATACCTTCAGAAAGGAGAATGAAATTCGCCGTGAAGTTTAGGATGGTGTAATATATTTTTTTCCATTTTCTTTTAATCAACATAGAGTAAATGTACGAACTGCTTTCATTAGAACAATGCATCAGATGTAACAGGAAAAACTAAGCCATCAACCCACAACTAAGACATTTATGACCATGAGAAAATGCTAATCAATCTAAATTCATTGAATGCAATTGTAATAATAATAAAAAAAGATAGGATAGTCATCATGGCTTAAGGAACACTTATTTCTTTGGAACTTCACCTCATCTGGCATTTAATTCTCGGAAGTTCTGGACACAAAGGAAAGGGAGACAGTTCTCTGGTTTCAACAATGATCTTCCGTGTTTACCGATTACGACCCAGTCAGGTACAAACTATACCTTTCGTTATTTTGAAAGGATTGGCAGAAGTTGTCGAAAAATAAAACCACAAGGTTACAATATTGCTCTAACTTAAGTTGGAATTTATTTCTCTCTCAGCCAAAGAAAAATCGTCAAAAACAGGTGTTCCGATTTGCTAAGATATCTACAAGGACACTTCTTTAGAAATAACCTCTTAATTTACCTTTCTGCAAGAGATGATATATGACTTTAATTCTATCTTGTCACTGGCATTTAGTATACTGTCTTCTTGGTATGGACATGTTATATATTCTACGCCCATTCTGGCAAGCTACATGAGCTTCAGCTCTCGAGTAGCATTTGAAATCAAGACTACTGAGTTGCAAACTAAGCAAAGAACATTTTTTCACACTTTCATGGCCACCATATAAGTCCATCTAATGTTTGCTTCAAGGACACTTTCGTAGGAAGCTCTCTTGCTCGTCAGTGATGCTACCACTATGATAATTAAATGAGAGAAGTGAACTTCCCTTGATGTTCAGTTTATTATTTAGTTGTCAGCTGTAGCATTCAAATATGTCAAGTGAAAAATTATATATACATGCATCTATACACACACACACACACGCACGCACACACACACACACACACCACACACATAATATATTATATATATATATATATATATTAATATATATATATTATATATACATCATACATACATATATATATAGATATTTATATACACACACACACACACACACACACAACACACTATATATATATAAATATATATATATATATAATATATATATATATATATATAATATATATACATACGCGTGTGTGCATGCACATATATATATATTTGCATTAAACCAATTAGTAATTAAGCACATTCACGATGCTACTTCAATATTTTCTATAATGAATAAAAACTCTAAGAGGTATATTCCAGTACGATCGTTGCATGTAGTTTACGATCGTTCGTCCTTATTGAAATTTGTATTGCAGTGTAAACATGCTATAAAGTATTTGACAAAACGATATGTTTTTTGTTTTTTTTTCTGGCGAGGTGGGGCAGGTTGGAGCAAGGGAGGCTTAGTTGTAGTGCAATAGCAACTATATATTTTAGCTACATTGTTATGTTTACCTCCGACAGTAGTTATCCAGGTCGAAGAATCCTTTTATTCACCCGTTCAATCTCATTTTTTATTATTCCTAATTTTAGAGAAGCGTATACAATCCTTATATTAGTCCAACTTGGCACAGCCATGACGCGACCTCTTGATCGAACGGATGCCTTTCAGCGAGACAATAAATCTCTACACAGTTTCCTTCTTTTCTTTGACAGTGACGCTGTCACGTGACGAGCGTAGCTATTCTGACTCCTTTCCATGATAAATCCACCCCCGAAGGTCGGGTCTCGTTTACGTAAATCATCTTATGGCATCGCGTTTCTCATTGAGAGAACGGTTATTGTTGTCGCGACTGGCTGTTCGACGTAAACACGGATGAGTGACGACTGTTGAATTGCCTACTATATCAGGTGTCTCATTTGTGGCTTCACAGGCTCGGCTTTGTGCTAAGAGAGAGAGAGAGAGAGAGAGAGAGAGAGAGAGAGAGAGAGAGAGAGAGAGAGAGAGTTTAGAATAGGCTGAACAAGCAAATAAGTAAAAAAAAAAAAATAAAAAGCCAAAGTTTCCTCAGAGCAATGGAGTTATCTATTCAGCTTATAATGCTGTATAAAGCTATCAGCTACCAGCGGCCAAAGTTCAGTTGCTCCCCAGATGCGGTCAAGTAAAGGTTTGATGCACGCCTCCGGAAAGCGTTGCCAGACGCACGATGCACGGTTAACCTTATCCTAAAAAAAAAAAATTAAAACTACTAAGACTAGAGGGTTGCAGTTTGATTATGTGTGATGATTGGATGGTGAATGATCAACGTACCAATTTGCAGCCCTAGAAATAACTAGAAATAAGTAAGTGTAATCTCTCTATTGATACCATACTTTACGTGGAGAAGAAAACAAAGCTATGAAGTGGATTTTATATATATATATATATATATATATATATATATATATATATATATATATATATATATATATATATATGATGTGTGTGTGTGTGTGTGTGTGTTTGTGTTTGTATGACATTATAGTCCATTTTCCAATTAATTTGGGAGTCGTAAGCAACTATCCAACGAACAGACAAATGAAATATGAAGGATGCGTGCATTGTATTGCTGTGGCGTTATAAAAAAAAAAAAAAAAAAAAAAAAAAAACAAAAAAAAAAAAAAAAAAAAAAAACAATGTCTCCCCTTCTATCTCTCTTTCTGTACTTTTATTCCTTTTAGGTTTTTTTTTATTTTACCCTTTATATAAACCCATATATATATATATATATATATATATATATATATATATATATATATATATATATATATATATATATATATATATATATATATATATATATATATATATATATATATATATCTAATTAAAGGAGCCCATAAAAACACCAAAATGTAGAGAGAAAAGTACTATATTTCAGAGACTGCTGTCTCTCTCTTCAGGTATATGAATGAGAAAAGTTTACAGAAAAGGTGGTATTTATACCAAGAGATTCGTCCACAAGTAAGCCAATTTAGGTCACCCCCGCTGATAATCTTCCTTTAATCTTCTTAAGCGTTGGTTGAATGAACACTGCGTCGACGATGTCCGATGTCCAATTCCCTTTTGAGATGTTCATTACCTGCTTCTCTTTTATTAAGGCCGATTCCATCATTTGACTCTTGTACCGGCAGTTGCTGCTATAAATTACACGTGACATATTCCAGTTTATTCTATGGTTATGTTCATTTATATGATTGAAAATAGCCGAGTTCTGTTGTCCATACCTAACTGACCGTTTGTGTTGTATTAATCTCTGGGGAAGTGATTTACCTGTAAATCCGATGTAAGATTGGTCACAGTCCTGGCATGGGATCTCATATACCCCAGAGTCTTTGGGCGATGTCTTTTGTTGGACGTTAATCAGGGATTTGGCTAAGGTATTTGGGTAGGTAAATGCAAAAGGGTTGGATTTCCCAAGGTGTGGAGTTACTCTCTTAATCGTCTCCAGGTGGGGAATTTTTATTTTATTGTTGGGTGTGTCTCTGGTCTTGTCTTTAGTCGGTAGAAAATTACGTTTGCTTTTTGAATTGCTTTCTCAATTATATGGTCAGGATACTTTAAAGATGAAAGTTGCTTGCGAATTAGTTCAAATTCTTTTTCCAGGAAATCTGGGGAACAAATTCGTAAGGCTCTTAAGAATAGGTTGCTAGCTAGACCTATCTTGATAGTATTGTCATGATAGCTAAAAGTAGTGAATATATGAAAGTGAGAACGTTGGTTTTCTGTATATGGTAAATTTTGTATTCTGTCGTGTCTCTGATTATTAAAACATCAAGAAAAGGAATTTTGTTGTCTGTTTCCCATTCAACTTTAAATTTGATGCTGGGCACTAATGCGTTTAATTTTGAGAGGAATTCATTAAAATTACCCCACTTATTATCCCAAAATGTTAGTATGTCATCCACGTATCTCATCCACAGCATGTTTTTGGGTTTTATTGCATTTATTACTGTAGTTTCAAAGTATTCCATGTACAGATTGGCTAAATAGGACTTAAAGGACTACCCATACTACACCCGAATTTTTGCTTGTAGAATGATTCCCCGAATGAAAAATACGTTATTAGATGCACATAATTCAACTAACTTTATTATTTTGTCAAGTGCCAAAGGGAAATGATCTGAATAGGGGGATATTTTTCCCTTAAAAACTGAAGAACGTCCTGTACTGGTACTTTTGTGAATAGGGAGTCTACGTCAAGGCTTAAAAAGTTTTATGTGTAAGTGGTATATGTGCTTCTCTGAATTTGTGACAAAAGTCTTCCGAATGTTTGATGTGACTGGGAGAAAAAGTGCCTAAAAAAGAGAGGAGGCCAGCTAACCATTTAGAAATTTTGTAATTGAAAGCTCCGGCGCATGAAAACGATGGGTCTGAATGGAAGATTGTCTTTGTGAGTTTTGGGAAGACCATAAAAGTAGGGTAATTTAGGATTAATTACTTTAAATTTCTCTAATAGTTCAATACTCTTTTTGTCTTGGCCAATTAATCTTACTTTCCGAAAAAATTCTGTGGGAACGTTCTGGAGGGGATTTTTTCGTCAGTTTTTCGTAAGTATTTGTGTCGCTAAGGAGCTGGTTGATTTTGTCGAGGTAGAAGTCTTTGTCCATTATTACAATTTGCCGTCTTTGTCGGATCTACTTATTATAACATCTAACTTTTTTAGCGAGTGGATGGCTATCATGAATCTGCGGGGAACAGGATATTTCTTATGAAGGTCAGTTAAAGCATTTAGTAACACTCCTTTTAAACATATCTCTTCCACGGCTGTAGTTTTTGTCAGATATGAATTTATCAAAAGCCACTATGAAGTCTAGGTTGTTTTTGCGGTCTGGCATTAGGGCAAAGGATAAGCCTAAATTTAAAACTAAATGTTGATTTACAGTAAGGGGGTGTTGGATAAGTTTAAAACTTTGTCTTGTTGTTCAAGATTATTCCATGCGCTATTATCTATTAGGTTATTTAACTTGCGTAAAAAGTCTGAATTGGAAGATCACGCTATTATAGGCAGCAATGTCGGAACAGAATGAAATCAGGATACCTGTATACGTGGTCCGTAGTGAGGAGGCGAAGATTAGATTGAGTTCCATATATCACTCTGCGTAGCACGAAGATGTCGTTTCTCGTATTGGTGATTCTTTCTTCCAGGAAAATCTTGTGTGATAGAGGGAAGGGGTTTGATTGCAGAGTCCATCTCCCGAATCCGTACATTTTTGGAAGTACTTGTTCTTAGAGGCATTCTTCCAAAAAGTGTTTTGGTTTTTCAGCGGTGTAGTCTGTTCAGCTCTTTTTCAAAACTTGCGGAAAACTGGCTTGACTTCTGGAAGTGAGTGAAGAATCGTGGAAAGGCGGTTGAATTCCATAATGGGCTGACAATGACTGGTAAAAGTGTTCTGTAACAACAGAATTCCATCTAATTAAAGGAGCCCATAAAAACACCAAAATGTAGAGAGAAAGTACTATATTTCAGAGACTGCTGTCTCTCTCTTTAGGTATATGAATGAGAAAAGTTTACAGAAAAGGTGGTATTTATACCAAGAGATTCGTCCACAAGTAAGCCAATTTAGGTCACCCCGCGTGATAATCTTCCTTTAATCTTCTTAAGCGTTGGTTGAATGAACACTGCGTCGACGATGTCCGATGTCCAATTCCCTTTTGAGATGTTCATTACCTGCTTCTCTTTTATTAAGGCCGATTCCATCATTTGACTCTTGTACCGGCAGTTGCTGCTATAAATTACACGTGACATATTCCAGTTTATTCTATGGTTATGTTCATTTATATGATTGAAAATAGCCGAGTTCTGTTGTCCATACCTAACTGACCGTTTGTGTTGTATTAATCTCTGGGAAGTGATTTACCTGTAAATCCGATGTAAGATTGGTCACAGTCCTGGCATGGGATCTCATATACCCCAGAGTCTTTGGGCGATGTCTTTTGTTGGACGTTAATCAGGGATTTGGCTAAGGTATTTGGGTAGGTAAATGCAAAAGGGTTGGATTTCCCAAGGGTGTGAGTTACTCTCTTAATCGTCTCCAGGTGGGGAATTTTTATTTTATTGTTTGGTGTGTCTCTGGTCTTGTCTTTATGGGGTCGGTAGAAAATTACGTTTGCTTTTTGAATTGCTTTCTCAATTATATGGTCAGGATACTTTAAAGATGAAAGTTGCTTGCGAATTAGTTCAAATTCTTTTTCCAGGAAATCTGGGGAACAAATTCGTAAGGCTCTTAAGAATAGGTTGCTAGCTAGACCTATCTTGATAGTATTGTCATGATAGCTAAAGTAGTGAATATATGAAAGTGAGAACGTTGGTTTTCTGTATATGGTAAATTTGTATTCTGTCGTGTCTCTGATTTAGTAACACTCCTTTTAAACATATCTCTGACAAAAACTACAGCCGTGAAGAGATATGTTTAAAAGGAGTGTTACTAAATGCTTTAACTGACCTTCATAAGAAATATCCTGTTCCCCGCAGATTCATGATAGCCATCCACTCGCTAAAAAAGTTAGATGTTATAATAAGTAGATCCGACAAAGACGGCAAAATTGTAATAATGGACAAAGACTTCTACCTCGACAAAATCAACCAGCTCCTTAGCGACACAAATACTTACAAAAAACTGACGAAAAATCCCCTCCAGAACGTTCCCACAGAATTTTTTCGGAAAGTAAGATTAATTGGCCAAGACAAAAAGAGTATTGAACTATTAGAGAAATTTAAAGTAATTAATCCTAAATTACCCTACTTTTATGGTCTTCCAAAACTCACAAAGACAATCTTCCATTCAGACCCATCGTTTCATGCGCCGGAGCTTTCAATTACAAAATTTCTAAATGGTTAGCTGGCCTCCTTTCTCCTTTTTTAGGCACTTTTTCTCCCAGTCACATCAAACATTCGGAAGACTTTTGTCACAAATTCAGAGAAGCACATATACCACTTCACAACATAAAACTTTTAAGCCTTGACGTAGACTCCCTATTCACAAAAGTACCAGTACAGGACGTTCTTCAGTTTTTAAGGGAAAAATTATCCCCCTATTCAGATCATTTCCCTTTGGCACTTGACAAAATAAT
>NC_061100.1:109671451-109701451 GCF_015104395.2 Macrobrachium nipponense | reverse complement strand
GAAATGCTAATTAGAGCTTAACCGGAATTACGACATCTCTCATAGGAAAAGGAAAGGAAATGAAAAAAAAAAAATTATAGTAACTATAAGTGAACTTTCACCAAAAATGCAGTATGTATTGTTACGGAATTTGCTACCGCAGCATATCTCATCGACCGGAATCGACCGGAAACAACCCCCTTACATAGTACATCTCCGTGGAATGCCAAAATCAACATCTCCGAAAATAGTGCAAATCTCCGAGTAATCAACTCTGGAAGGAAAAAAATCGGCAACCGGACTCATCACAGCATTATCAGCAAAAATCCACCTGTGAACACCTCATGCGCTTCGAACTGCAGTATAGATTTGTCCAGTCAGACTTGCAACCTCAGAAACCATTATTCTCCAAATATTCCAAAAATTCTATTCTGACATTATATAACCACATTTCACGAAATTATCTCCAGGATATCACCAAAGGTGCCCAAAACAATTGTCCTTAAAACATAACTCCCCCATGACAATAACCCAAGTATATAAAACCAAATTGCCACCTATTTGGGATAAACCACAGAAAACCACAATTCCACAACTATATACCGCCAACTATAACCACTGGTGAATATAAAAATGCAACACCTCCATAAAACCACAATGCAGTAATGCCACCCCCCCTAAGAGCCACAACACCAAAAGGAACCACAATAACCCCCTCTATTTGGCTTGTAAAACCACAGATCACCACCAAAAATTATAACCACAAAAAATTCACCACCAAAGATTAATGCCACCCACATATCACCATATTGACAAACAATACCACTCCTGCGATAAAAATATTCCCCTCTATTTCACCAATAACTACATATCAACATATTACCCTCTATTTCACCAATAACCACATGTGGAGTAAAAACCAAGTTTCCAGAAAATATCTACACCTCCAAGCAGGGTAATCAAAAAAGAAACTCTGTCCCCAAAAACTGTACTCAAAGCATCTAGCTGATACACCTGAAAATATTTCCATATATCTTCTCTCACAAAGGTTTCTATTTGCACCAAAATAACTGCAAAAATAACTGAATCCAAAACAGCGAACTAAAACATAGCTCTTAGCACCATAGGCCTAAACTCTGGACCATCTCCAACAAAACAAAATATCACATGGCCAAAATATTATAACTCCAATTCTCCTCATAATCAGACTCTAAAAACTGTGCCAGTAAAATACCTCGAAAAGCATCTCTAAGGAGCTCAATGTTACTGTCAAAAACTGTAAACTCTCTGGTTAACATAACTGCTGAGAAGGGCAAAAACTTGCCAAAAAATTGCCAAAGAATTCTCGAAAAAAATCCTCTGTGTGTGTTACAAACCCTGAGAGGGCCACCACAGGTTCGATATTATAATAAACAAAAATAATTCAACACCAACAGTTAAAACTGGGGATACGAATATAGAAAGAAACACAAACAGTACAAAGGTTTATTTACAAGCTTACTAACAAAGGTAAATGCAGAATGGTTTCTCCTATTTACATAAAAAAAGGTAAAATTTTACAATGCGTGAACTGGGGAAACAGTGAGGTAATGAAAATACTTGCTGACCAGTTTTGTAGCTGTCGAAAATCAATGGTTGAAGCGATGGCTTCACAAAGGAGAGCTGTAGAACTTTGGACGTCTTCTTGACTCCATATTGCAGAAAACAATGTCAATTCTTGATACTCGAAGGGCAGGAACTCCTCTAAACCTCTTGTAGAACGTTTCTTCTCTGAAGGCTTGCTCAACGTCGAAATATCTCGGTCGTCCACTCCCTGACGACGACTTGACCAGATTCCGATCAAACTCTCGTGTGCCTTCCTCCTCTCTTATCCTTTGTCTGCTCAATCTTTTCTTATCTCTCACTGATGATCTCTGCTGGTCTCTCACTGATGATCTGATCTCTCCTACTTCGTCAGTCGTGTATATACGGCGAGCAGGGGGCGAGGCCTACCAGCGAACGTCACAGGCTCCCGAGATAACAGGAAGTCTTAGAAGGATCTCGACAAAATATTGCATCATACTTTGCGGTGTGTTCTGATGACACATCGACACCTGTTGAGTTCCATATCCCACCTCTCGATTCTAGAACAATCATGAGAACAGGCGACTCCAACACGTGCGCGAATGCCTCTTTGCTGCAGACCTACTTGAAGAAAATGCATTTTTCTTTCTTTTAATATATTTTACTACGTTGTAGAACGATTACCATGACAGTGTGCCATAACTCATTACAACAAAACCACAGACCCAAAGTGTCTAAACAAACTTTTCCCCATATTCACTCCGGCACAGACCACCAAAAACTATATCAAGTTTCCTATCTCTGGCAAAGTTGCCACAAACACAACAAGGGTATTGTGCAAGGGGCCAACAATTTCTGGAACATAAATATCCAGAAAAAAATGTAGTGCCATTATGTAAACATTCAAAAATGCAAAGAAAATCTCCCATAAATCTCTTTGCAGCATCAAACAGCTGAAATTATAAATGCATTCCCTAACAATCATTCCAAGTCACGAACTGAGATATTAAAAATCTACACAAACTGTTCGGAGAGAAAGATAAATTCAAATTCGCTCCTGATAAAAAAAACTTATGTCAGTGATGGCTAACGTCCAGAAAGGGAAAAGAAAAGCCAATGGCACTGTTGACTGTTCCCGTGACACCTTTAACATCTGTAACTCACGTAGACTTCAAGCAATTGTCTACTGAACACATAAAAAAATCAAAACTAGGGCTATCACAGAAAACCAGAAAAAAAACACCCAGGCAAAAGAAGACCGGTAGGTTTTCTCACTTCCCTCAATTTCACTTTTACCATAGTCTTTGAACAGGGCATTAACACAATATCCTCCAATAAAACGCCTTTATATTTGTGGTTAGTACCTCCCCTTCCACAACCCATAAACATCACTATCCTTAGTTCTCATTACATCAACCCCATTGTTAGTATCAGTATCACCAATATTAGTACCAGTATCACCACCCATAATATCCTCACCAGAATTGTTGCCACCTTGAACGCCAATAGAATCCCCACAAATAATTCCCTGTAAATATCTCCCGTATCACCAGTATGAGCTTTAATATTACCACTCTCCAGTATCATCACCATTAGCATCACCAAACACAGCCCCTTTTCCAATAATCTCCATATCAATAGTCATCAATGGTGCAGTCAAAATCTGATCACAAAGTCATAAAAAACCTCTAAAACAGTTTAAGGGATTCTCCAAAGTGCAAGGAAAACTTGCACCATATTCATTTCATATTCATATTCTCTTTACACCAGAGAAAGAACAAAAATCGTTCTAAAAGAACCCCTACTGTCATATCATATCATCTCTCAGTGGCTAACAGCTGATTTGTAGAACATGGCATTGAACTTTTCTTTTCAAGGCCAAACGGAGGAGACAAAAGAAAACAAAAAGAAGAAAAGGACTCACCCCTTCAACCCCGGTACAAAGAAAAAAAAATTCACCCTCCTTCAGACTCTACCCCCTTGGATCATACTTAACTGGTTGCTCAGCAAAAAATGCGCTGAGTGTGTATGCATGAGAGAGCGCTGTCTCCAAGACAATCTAAGCACCCCGAGAACTGAGACGCCTGTATGAAAACTTCATATGCATACGTATGTGTTAAAAAAAGGAAAAATGTGTCTCCTTTAAGTACGTGCTAAGATAAAAAACCTGATCTTGTTCTGCTTCTATGGGAAAAAATATGGTGATCTGAACTACCTCTTTAAAATGATTCCCACACAAAGTTAGAAAGAAAAAAAAAACACAAGGGCAAAAAAAATGTAACACTCACGCCGTCAATGAAAGAACATCAAACTGCCGACTAGCGTGTATGTATAAACACGCGAATTCACACATACTTGCGTGTGTAAAAACGATCTAGCACCGGAGCAAGAAAACACTTTGGCAAACACGCACACTCAAAAATATCAACTGAGTGACACATCGCTTGAAGGCGTCTTGCAGTGGCATAAATGCTGACCCTAATTGTATTTCTCTACTCAGTACCAGAACGACGGCTCAATAATTCCTATCAACTGTCACCTAGTACTTGAAATCCTAACTCATTTTCATAACCAGTCTCTCTCAAAACAGACTTTTTAAGTTGCCATTGATTTCAACAAAGGCGTAATAACGGTCCCTACACCGCTGCCACCACTATTACCGAGATTTCAATCTCAGTACATCTTAAAAGGGTTTGGTAGCTTGGTCGTGCAGCAAGGGCACTGGCTAATATCCGTTTTCTCTCTCTCTCTCTCTCTCTCTCTCTCTCTCTCCTCTCTCTCTCTCCACAGCACCTCTCTCTCTCTCTCTCTCTCTCTCCATTACCTAAGGTAATTAAATCAGACTCATGAACTACAAAAATACATTTATTTAAAAGCAAAGCATTAACTAAATGAACCAGGTTCTCAACAAAATGATTAAATGAAAGGTTGAACTCAAAATCCAAATAACTCAGATAACCCTGGGGAATTAACCAAATAACTAACATTAGTTTAGTCATAAAACTAGGCATAGTCATAGTCTAGTAACAACATGGAAGATCAGTTAAGTTCCCATTTCTAAATATCAGATCAGTTCCCCTTTGTCTCATAAGAAGACAGGATTATGGATTGAAATAAAAAAGTCAAATGAAATAGTACATCTTTCAAACAAATATTCAAAATACAGTCAAGCCACACTTTTGGCCAAAGAATAAGTATGCTTACCCATTCAACACATATTTCACACACTTCACTAAAAATACTATTGAAGAAGCCATCTTGGCCCTTCGCCGAGTCTGTAGCGATCTCCCATCTTGGCTAACTTACTTTCTCATTATGTAGGGAAGAAGCTCGCATGCACACAATAAACTAACACACATTGTTCACGCCCAAGAAACAGCCTCAAACCAGATTCATGAAGCATATCTGCATTCGCCTGTGCATAAAAACAGGACATGGTCTGATCTGCTTAGGCAGCGACTTTGACATCGCGCCACCCGAGGAAGATGCGCCAGCATCTGCGAAGCTGAGCTGTCTTATCACTTAGGACCACACTGTTTTCATGGGAAGTTAAATTGATGATCCCTACATTCTAGGAATGTCACAGCATATCACTTTACAACGGTGTCTTAATTACTCCTTATTATATTCTCAATTACTCTTTATTATATATATATATATATATATAATATATATATAGATATATATATATCTATATATATATATATATCTATATATATATATATATTATATATATATTATATATAAAAACTTTAGAGATCTGGGAAGAATAAAGATAGGCTTTCATTTGTAGCCATTGCCACTTGTACAACATGATAGGAAAGAAACCTTATTGCTTTGTTCCCCGCCGGGTAGGATATTAAATAGACGCTTTGTAAATGATTGATGTACTTTTAGATAAGCTATTGTTAATTTTGTTTGAGTATTGTGCCTAGCAAAAGTGGAAGTTTTAATAAGTTTAGGCATATTATATCAAAGAAGAGGAGAAGAGGGAACTGAGATTCAATAGGGAACATATACATTAAGGAAAATATGCAAAACTTGAAATGAGGAATGTGAAAAATTGTTGGGTAGATATAGTGCGGCCTTTATCGTATGAGTCTCTCCAGTAAGAGAGAGAGAGAGAGAGAGAGAGTAATTCTCTTCCCTATTTGAAGGTGCCTGCTGTTCCCATTGTTACTGGGCATTATATTTCATCCACATTTCCAGCACCACTTCTTAGTCTCATTTTATTATATAAATCGCTTTGCATCTAATGGGGTTGTAAATGATATCTCCAGCTTGCGTTGTTAGTTTATTTATATTTTTCTCATCTGTTTTTTTTCCCGTCGTTGAGTTTTATAGCGAATGCATTTCCCACTGGCCCTAATGCATTTTCCAGCCTCATTGTTCTCACAATGAAGTCGACTCCATGCGTAGTTAACTTACTTCCTCATCACTCTTGAACAATCTGAATACAGCTTCATTTTGTCGTTCAGTGCTTGGCATTGCGTCTGTTTATCGTGAAATTATTTTGACTGTCTTTATTTACCTCTTTTGAATGCCTTAGTTTTTTACACTTGTTTGTAATGCACACTTATCATGTATAATTACAGCTGTTTGTAATGCATACTTATCATATACAATTACAGTTGTTTGTAATGCATACTTATCTTGTATAATCACAGTTATGTTTGGCCTTATCTACGCCCGTAGCTGATTTTTACTTATGTGTTCAAAACTTTCATACTCTAAAATATATGTTAAGTACTGTTTAAGTATATCAATACGCAAACAGTACGCTTTCGTGCGTTTGCATATTAGTACCGCATGGCACATTCGACTGAAATACTTGATTCTCGTATATTTAAACGTTTTGTGTATATCGTCTTTAAAGTTCCAAACACGAGAGTATGCTGCCATAAAATCTGCTCCCAGTTGCACGCTTACTGTCTCATTTATTATGTCCTCGAATTGTAAGCTGTTTTTCCTCTTTGCATCTCATTATAGACCTCACTAGAGCTCTGAACACTGCATAAGCAGATCTGACACGTTTTTCTCCTTGTTTTGCCTTGACAAACTTAACTCTCGTTCCCTTTAATATTGCATCGCACTGGGAGCTGGAAATATTACTGAGGTTTTTAGTTATTCGCGAGGAAAAAAGCATTCAGGAGTCATCAGCGATCATTTACAATAGCTTCGACATCCTAGCTGGTTAGTGAAACTGCCATCCCGATACCGTGAACTCCTTTTAAACTCTTATTTTCTTTATTTATATACCGCTTTATTCATTTCATTGCATAGAAGTATTTTTTTCTCTGTTTCACCGATCGTCATAATGAAAATCTCAGTATCATTCTGCATCTCATTTCCATCCATGAGTGAGGTTAATGGATACTTTAATAAGGTATGGAAAACGTGCTATTATTTACGTAGATAATTCCGGATAGAGTTGTTTTAAAAAATATAAAGCCACTAGCGATTATTATTAATGGTATTGTGGTATAAGCATATACAATATGGCCGAGGTAATTCATGAAGAGAACTATTTAGTATTCAGCGGAACTCTTGTTAAGTCCCATTTAACATTTAAACCTACTAACACTGCAAGGTTATATCAATTTCATTATTTATAAATCAAACAATCTATCTATCTATCTATCTATCTGTCTATCCCCGTGGAGTTTATATAACCGATTTGTATCAAATATTTGATAAGTTTTTATCTTTTAATAAAAAAAAGACTGACGGCCCAGGAATTCTTTTTCAGGGATATTAAGGAGAGAGAGAGAGAGAGAGAGAGAGAGAGAGAGAGAGAGAGAGAGAGAGAGAGAGAGAGTGTGTGTGTGTGTTCTTTAATTCCTTTCAGTTATTCCGCTTGTGGATTGGGCATCTTAGTAAAAGACATATGCAGGTTTATGGTCTGTTCAAAAAAATTTACAATGGAAAAATAAATAGTTCTAACGGAACCGATGTGTGCTATTCATATGCGAATAACGTAGGGAAAGAGAGAGAGAGAGAGAGAGAGAGAGAGAGAGAGAGAGAGAGAGAGAGAGAGAGAGAGAGAGAGAGAGAGAAAGTAATGAAAGAGTTCCATTCTACTTAAGTGAAGGTAGGTATTGGTTAAAATGGCAAAATATAGTTTCATAAAAGTTAGGAGGTTTCCTTTTGAACAATTATGAATAGCTACAAAAACTGGCCTTTGTTTTCAGATAAAAAGTACCTTACCGGTTTTCTACATTTTTCCCCCGTAAAGATTCCCAGAACACACACATTATATATAATATTTTTGCTGTTTGGTGCTCTATCTATTTGGGTAACTCTTTCTCTCTATCATTATGGTTGTGTGTGAGTATATGCTCGCACTTTGTAATGGTCTTATTAGTTATTCGATCTATGTATAAGAAAGAACTTCAACTTTTCAGACGGTTGCAGTTGTAATTTGCATCTAATATTTTCATAGGGAATAGGCAACTTTTGCAAGTGCACACTTCCAGTCATAAGAAATCATGAAGATATACATTAACATGGGATAAATGTGGAAACTTCACCCTCTCGAGATTAATCCATTATTTTGGTTACTTCAACGTCCTTTCAAACTGATTTTGGAACTAAGTAGACTTCCAAAGAGAGGGAACAATGAAACATTCAATAAAATTTTTTCAGCTACATATCAACTACAAAATAAACAAATGGCCTACTTCCCAATAATCTCTCTGGTTTCAACGGATCCAACAAAAATCCAAATATAACACAATTGATGTAGGACCTTTTTGCTTCAGTGTAAGGAAATTTTTTTTGTTTCCAAATCTTTTTCAATTTGATGCTCTTACTTAATAGGCAAAAGATTAATCTAAAATATAATTTCCTATTTTCAAATATCATTCCTGAAAATGTATATAAACGTTATTGTTCTTGGTTTATGTTTACTTTACAGTAAATGTTTATGAAAAGAAGGAATTCAACAATTAAAGATTTAGCTATTGAAAATATGCCGATATTTTTCAAACAGGAATCAGTAAAGTCTATATTGAATTCCCGTCTAACGTTGTTTTTTTTAATGAAGTACCCCATTCTAGTTTTGATTCTTTTTTTATTTCTTTGGAACTAAAATCGAACAAATTTCTTCATTTCTATCTTTGGCTTAAATACATGCCAAGCAAAGGCTGAAGGATATTTGTGGATAGAGTTCAAGTATCTTATTGGCATATAGTCTGAAGACTATATGCCAATAAGATTTGCCGTGAAACGGGAATAATTTGGAAATTAAAACCGAACTACACTCATTCATTTCCCACATGTATATAAATACCAAGATAATTCGTACCAGTAGTGTGTGAAGGTACGTTTTTTTTTCCTTTTGTGTGTGTGTGAGGGCTATTGTGGCTTCAAGTGATGTTCACGCATAATGTGGCTCTATAATGGAGATTGATCCATATTGTCAACGGTCTTAAATATGATGGAAAGCACTTTCCGTTACGTCTCATGGCTAAGGGAACATGATTATTATTATTATTAGTATTTCAGTATGTGAAACCTATTCACATGGAACAAGCACACCAAAGGGGACATTGACTTTAAATTCTAGCTTACAAAAAACGTTGGTTTCAACCTCCTACCGCAGACCCTACACTGCAACAATAACCGATACAGAGCCAGTGATTATTCGCCTGTGACATCTGAGAAATTCAATTGAAATATGGAACTCAGAATGAATCCTTCCTCGTGATCAAGGCTGTAACATTGGTCCAATGAGATAATTCATTTACTGAAAACATTGGACACTTTTAATTTTCATTGCAATAGCAAGAGGTTCTGGCAATGATGAGACCCTAATGATACATATTTTATTTGTGCTTATTCTAATCTAACTAGAATGTGAAGTCCATCCAAAACTTTTATCAGTAATTAGTGCACTGAAATTCTTTGGGTGCGAAATTTGGACAACGAGTCAGAGAGAGATAGAGAGAAAGAGAGAGAGAGAGAGAGAGGTGGGAAATTCCATTTAGTGAGAGTTGAGATAATTTGTTAGAATGTTAAGGAGTAGTATTTTTGATATTAAAGTATTACCTTGTTTACGGCACAACACAGCTTTTTCTGCTTCCGAAAAAAAGTGTCTATTAAACTATATTGAATGTAAAGTCTGAGTAATGTAATTATAATTGTAACGAAAATGAATGACAATCCACGAAATTATTAGCAAAATTCAAAACCTTATGATGTTGGCAATAATAATTTTGCCAGTTTTTTCATGATTTTTCACTTGTTCTAGGCTTGTTTAATTTAACTCATACCTTCAAACATTTCCTTTACTTATACCTTCCAGTTTTCCTTACTAATTTTTGCAAATAACATACTTGCACATATGATATAATAAACCATATACACCATCGTATCTAAAAATACATACCCAAACAATTTATTCAGAATTGTATAAAAATTACATTTTTATTCAGTGACCATCGATTGTTAAATTATTTTCATCATTTTCGTATGTAACATTCAAAACATATTTCCTTTCACAAATTGCATTTATTTGCAAGAGTGACTTCACAGCAGTCGTTAATATTTATGCTGTTGGGACGAAAGGAAGTTTCATGGGAAAAATATGATAAAAATGATTACCATTCTGCTCTTTCAGGTGAGGAAATGCTGCCATTTGAAACTGAATAGCCTCACGGTATGTTTCTTGTAAAAAGCTTTGTCTGTAAAACACCTGAATAAATCAAGTATGAGAGAGAGAGAGAGAGAGAGAGAGAGAGAGAGAGAGAGAGAGAGAGAGAGAGAGAGAGAGAGAGAGAGAGAGAGAGAGAGATAGAGAGATAATAATTCTCTTCCCTATTTGAAGGTGCCTGCTGTTCACATTGTTACAGGGCATTATATTTCATCCATATTTCCAGCACCACTTCTTAGTCTCATTTTATTATATAAATCGCTTTGTACCTAATGGGGCTGTAAATGATATCTCCAGCTTGCTTTGTTAGTTTATTTATATTTTTCTCATCTGTTTTTTTTTTAGAAACCTCACTTTCACGAGTCCCGCCGTTGAGACATGAATTAATTTCTGCGGGGAGTAGCATTTGGTCATCACTGGTCCATGGTACACCGAAGAGGGTAATCAAAGTAATATCCTTTAATAAAAACTGGTAAAGATAATCACAATTGCAGTATATCATTCCTTTCAGTGTTTTAGTTGGAAATATATATTTTAATATGAAAAATATTTTATGTTTTAAAGTTAAGACTAATAGAAACATGGTAACTTGATAATAATTGCGTTATAATTACAGTGCTTCAAAGTTGAAAGAAACGCAATGGCTGAGGATATCGCTGAATGTTACTTAATGAACAGAGGATGGATCTATTTATGTATAAGTTTCAAAGACATGTAAGCGAAGCACAGAACAGGACCTTAGAGACAATTTCAAGTCTGTACCTTAGCACTCGTGTAACTGGAAGCCGTACAGCATAGTCATAGACGGTTTAATTAAGTGCACCTTTCTTCTCTGCATTATGTTGATTAAAAAAAAAAAGGCTGAATACTTTTGACAAAACTGCATTAGTTAAGGTCCTTTGCAGCGTCCCTTCGGCCCTAGCTGCAACCTCTTGCATCCTTTAAGTGTACCTCCGTTCATCTTCTCTTTCTACAATCTGACTTTCCACCCTCTTGCTGTTAATTCCTGTTTCAGCGCTGAATGACCTCATAGGTCCTAGCGCTTTGCCTTTGCCCTAAATTCTATATTCCAATTACGATTCCAATTTGACAAAACTGAATGAGATGATAAAACTGGCATCCATCTCAACCCTAGAACATACACCTTTTCTCTCTCTCTCTCTCTCTCTCTCCCTCTCTCTCTCTCTCTCTCTCTTCTTCTTCTTCTTCTTCTTCTTCTTCTTCTTCTTCTTCTTCTTCTTCTTCTTCTTTCCCTGTTGCGTTATATAATATTTTGATTGGGTTTCTTGGCACTGATGCAAAAATTCCAAATAACTTGCTCTTGTGTTTGATGAAATATAATTTTATTGCAAAAAAAAAAAAAAAAAAAGTCACTGGCAAAAGAGGTTTGTGTAAAACCCGTCGGGTATTTATCTGAACCGTTACGTTGAAAGTCAAGCAAATGAAACAACTGTATTCCATTTCTGCGGTTGGTCCCCCGCGGGCAGAAAACTGCACGCATAACAGCCCAGAAGCGAATGGTTTTCTGTTAGGCTTTTATTGCTGGAATGGTGAGTTTTCATTCTAGACTAAAGCAATGCCATCAGACCGCCACTGGTTAAAATAACCGCCATCATCGGCCCGAAAAGTTCCGGACTGCTGACTGTCCGCCACCCGTTGCGTTCAGCTCTTTCAGGTGGAAATTCGACACGTTAATTAAAATAAAAAATATTAAAAAAGTTTCAGCACTGTCAACAAATATGAGTTAACGAATGCGGTTTAAATGTGGGAATTTCTGTTTTGTTTTGATTTCATATTACTTCCATTGTTTCTCCTACAGTTACTACTACTGCTGTTATTATAATTGTTATTATAACTATTATTACAGAGACGAGAGAGAGAGAGAGAGAGAGAGAGAGAGAGAGAGAGAGAGAGAGAGAGAGAGAGAGAGGTTTACATATACAGACGCATCAGTTCACGTAAAATAAGGAATCCTCCTGGCTATTGTGACAAATGCTCAATGAACTCTAAGCAGGAGAATCGTCTTGTGTTAAACAAACAAAATGCCTTTTGTGTGATACATGAAATCTTTCGTTATTGATTTTAAACCATCGAAATACCCTATACACCAATTCTTTGAATATATAGTATCGTGGTATTAAATAATATATATATATATATATATATATATATTTATATATATAGATATATATATATATATTTATATAGCGAATACCACGGGAAATGATAGACAGGAATCCAAGCGCTTTCGTCTTTATTCAGACATCGTCAAGGAGCTACTAAAGTACAATCGGAGAGGAAGGCCTCAGGTACAAACAAGATCAGGAATACCAGATGGTTAATTATCAAAAGGGTAAAAATTAAAAGGGATAATCCAGGATTATCGGATATCACACGGTCACAAACTTAAACAGATTCTGACCCTAACCGAAATTACAAAGTATCTTTACAGTCCAAAACATGTAAAAACTGAATATATTAATTTTGTTGCTTATATTTATCTATAACTTTTTTCATTATGAAAGCATCAAGTTTAAATAAACCAAGACTTAAATTTAGAACATTTCTATTATTTGACTTGATAAAACAAGATTCAATGATATTCCTTTTAACTGTGTCATTACATGGGACTAAGGCTCTTGCTTGACTCCAGTTAATAGGATGGTCTAAATCTCTCATATGTACAAATAATGCATTCGATATTTGCCCAGTTCTCACAGAATATTGATGTTGCTTAAGACGCTGTGAAAGAGATTTGCCAGTCTGCCCGTAATAGATTTTATCACACTTTTTGCAAGGAATTTCATATATGCAGCCTGGAAGATCTTTAGGAGAATTTTTGATTACTAAACTCTTGACATTAATATTACTGAAAACAACATTTATGTTAAAAAGCTTTAAAATTCTAGGAATATCTAAAAACCTTTCATCATAAGGTAATTTTAGAATGTTATGCTTACTAAATTCAAGTTTGTCATTAGTTGAATAAAATGTTTTTCTAGCTTTTTTCCATGCCACATCTACAAAAGTCCTTGGGTATTTAAGTTTCAATGCAATATCATAAATAGTTTTAATTTCAGCGTCAATAAACTGCGGGCTACAGACACGTAAAGCCCTTAGGAACATCCCAGAAAAAACAGAGAATTTAACATTTTGATGGTGATTGGAGTAGTAATGAACAAAAGAGGCAATATTAGTTGATTTTCGAAAGACTGAAAAGGTGAAATTTCTATCATTTCTATGGACAGTTACATCAAGAAAATTCAAATTACAATTTCTTTCTTCCTCTACAGTAAATTTTATAGAAGGGACTAAATTATTGAGATTATTAAGGAATTCCTGGAGGTTTTCGTGAACTGGCCAAATACAGAATATATCATCCACGTATCTAAACCAAATAACTTTTTGGGGCAAAATTCTTGGTAAGAGTTTTGTCTCAAAAAATTCCATGTAAATATTGCTAAGGACAGGAGATAAGGGATTACCCATGGCCATGCCAAACTTTTGTACAAAAAATTCCCCATTGAAACAAAATTTACTATCTTTGATACATAACCTTATGAGACTAATGAGATTTTCTACACTTAAGGGAATGTCATGACGCTCTAATTCCTCTTCCAAATATTCAAGTAAGTCATCTACAGGCACTTTTGTAAATAAAGAGACAACATCAAAACTAACCATATTAAAATCATAATTCAAATTTAAAATATTCAATTTGTTTATAAAATCAACATTGTTTTTAACATTCGTGTTAGAAATATTTCCTACCAAAGGAGTAAGAATTTTTACAAGCCATTTAGATAAATTATACGAAACTGAGCCCACTGAACTAATGATTGGTCTGATAGGGTTATTGATTTTATGTGTCTTGACTAAACCATACATGTAAGGTAGGGAGGCGCATTGCGGTGTAAACTGTTTAATTAAATGGTCCAAGCCCTTCAAAATGGATTTAATTTGTTTATTAAAATGGGAGTTAACTGTCTGTGTAGGGTCAGACCTCAGTTTCGTATAAGTATCAGTGTCATTTAGCAATGTCATTATTTTACTTATATAGTCACTTTTATTCATAATTACCACTGCATTAGATTTATCTGCTTTTGTCACCTTCACTGTTTCGTCTTCTTTAATTTTCTTAAAAGCCTGGAGAAATCTCACGGGTACATTAGGGGGAGAAGGTTTACTCATAGCACCATACACAATACCTTTACAAATATTGATATCATCAGGGCATAGGTTTTGATTCAATTTTTGTTCTAAATAACAAAAGGATTTTGAGATGTCGACACAGTCCAGGTTACCATTAAATACACCAAAGCTTAACCCATATCCCAAAGCCGCTGTCGTAGCACTATCCACTGGTTTGTCAGATAAATTAATCATGAAGTCCACGTTGGCATGCTTAGTCCAGTCGCTTTCAGTAATAAGATTTTTCAGCTTGACTTGGAGCTTCCTTTCAAGACGGTTGCAGCACTTTCTCAATTTTCCATAGCAATAATCCAGCATCCGATTCTTCCAATCGACAGGAACCGTCTGATTAAAGCTATACCGTCTGCTTCTAAGTGTACGGAACGCATCATCTACTTCCACTTTTGTGATGTCAATGTGTTTCTGAAGTATGATGCGTTGAAACTCGTCGAAAGGTCGCTCTGCTAGGCGAAGAATTCTCACTGGTAAAATCGACTTGGGCATCACTTGCTCGTTCATGCACTTCCGTAGAAAGTTGAGTCGGAGTTTCAGTTTGTGAGCGATGATAAGAGCATTACAGAAGGATGTCACGAATAGAACAAGACTCGGAAAATTCAAAGAAAAGGCGTAGAAGTTGCGTGTGGTTTCCATTATGCTTAAAAAATCACAGTAGATGCACGTGACTTCATAAATAAGCGAATACCACGGGAAATGATAGACAGGAATCCAAGCGCTTTCGTCTTTATTCAGACATCGTCAAGGAGCTACTAAAGTACAATCGGAGAGGAAGGCCTCAGGTACAAACAAGATCAGGAATACCAGATGGTTAATTATCAAAAGGGTAAAAATTAAAAGGGATAATCCAGGATTATCGGATATCACACGGTCACAAACTTAAACAGATTCTGACCCTAACCGAAATTACAAAGTATCTTTACAGTCCAAAAACATGTAAAAACTGAATATATTAATTTTGTTGCTTATATTTATCTACAACTTTTTTCATTATGAAAGCATCAAGACTTAAATTTAGAACATTTCTATTATTTGACTTGATAAAACAAGATTCAATGATATTCCTTTTAACTGTGTCATTACATGGGACTAAGGCTCTTGCTTGACTCCAGTTAATAGGATGGTCTAAATCTCTCATATGTACAAATAATGCATTCGATATTTGCCCAGTTCTCACAGAATATTGATGTTGCTTAAGACGCTGTGAAAGAGATTTGCCAGTCTGCCCGTAATAGATTTTATCACACTTTTTGCAAGGAATTTCATATATGCAGCCTGGAAGATCTTTAGGAGAATTTTTGATTACTAAACTCTTGACATTAATATTACTGAAAACAACATTTATGTTAAAAGCTTTAAAATTCTAGGAATATCTAAAAACCTTTCATCAAAGTGTAAATTTTAGAATGTTATGCTTACTAAATTCAAGTTTGTCATTAGTTGAATAAAATGTTTTTCTAGCTTTTTTTCCATGCCACATCTACAAAAGTCCTTGGGTATTTAAGTTTTCAATGCAATATCATAAATAGTTTTAATTTCAGCGTCAATAAACTGCGGGCTACAGACACGTAAAAGCCCTTAGGAACATCCCAGAAAAAACAGAGAATTTAACATTTTGATGGTGATTGGAGTAGTAATGAACAAAAGAGGCAATATTAGTTGATTTTCGAAAGACTGAAAAGGTGAAATTTCTATCATTTCTATGGACAGTTACATCAAGAAAATTCAAATTACAATTTCTTTCTTCCTCTACAGTAAATTTTATAGAAGGGACTAAATTATTGAGATTATTAAGGAATTCCTGGAGGTTTTCGTGAACTGGCCCAAATACAGAATATATCATCCACGTATCTAAACCAAATAACTTTTTGGGGCAAAATCTTGGTAGAGTTTTGTCTCAAAAAATTCCATGTAAATATTGCTAAGGACAGGAGATAAGGGATTACCCATGGCCATGCCAAACTTTTGTACAAAAAAATTCCCCATTGAAACAAAATTTACTATCTTTGATACATAACCTTATGAGACTAATGAGTATTTTCTACACTTAAGGGAATGTCATGACGCTCTAATTCCTCTTCCAAATATTCAAGTAAGTCATCTACAGGCACTTTTGTAAATAAAGAGACAACATCAAAACTAACCATATTAAAATCATAAAATTTAAAAACTATTCAATTTGTTTATAAAATCAACATTGTTTTTAACATTCGTGTTAGAAATATTTCCTACCAAAGGAGTAAGAATTTTTACAAGCCATTTAGATAAATTATACGAAACTGAGCCCACTGAACTAATGATTGGTCTGATAGGGTTATTGATTTTATGTGTCTTGACTAAACCATACATGTAAGGTAGGGAGGCGCATTGCGGTGTAAACTGTTTAATTAAATGGTCCAAGCCCTTCAAAATGGATTTAATTTGTTTATTAAAATGGGAGTTAACTGTCTGTGTAGGGTCAGACCTCAGTTTCGTATAAGTATCAGTGTCATTTAGCAATGTCATTATTTTACTTATATAGTCACTTTTATTCATAATTACCACTGCATTAGATTTATCTGCTTTTGTCACCTTCACTGTTTCGTCTTCTTTAATTTTCTTAAAAGCCTGGAGAAATCTCACGGGTACATTAGGGGGAGAAGGTTTACTCATAGCACCATACACAATACCTTTACAAATATTGATATCATCAGGGCATAGGTTTTGATTCAATTTTTCTAAATAACAAAAGGATTTTGAGATGTCGACACAGTCCAGGTTACCATTAAATACACCAAAGCTTAACCCATATCCCAAAGCCGCTGTCGTAGCACTATCCACTGGTTTGTCAGATAAATTAATCATGAAGTCCACGTTGGCATGCTTAGTCCAGTCGCTTTCAGTAATAAGATTTTTCAGCTTGACTTGGAGCTTCCTTTCAAGACGGTTGCAGCACTTTCTCAATTTTCCATAGCAATAATCAGCATCCGATTCTTCCAATCGACAGGAACCGTCTGATTAAAGCTATACCGTCTGCTTCTAAGTGTACGGAACGCATCATCTACTTCCACTTTTGTGATGTCAATGTGTTTCTGAAGTATGATGCGTTGAAACTCGTCGAAAGGTCGCTCTGCTAGGCGAAGAATTCTCACTGGTAAAATCGACTTGGGCATCACTTGCTCGTTCATGCACTTCCGTAGAAAGTTGAGTCGGAGTTTCAGTTTGTGAGCGATGATAAGAGCATTACAGAAGGATGTCACGAATAGAACAAGACTCGGAAAATTCAAAGAAAAGCGTAGAAGTTGCGTGTGGTTTCCATTATGCTTAAAAAATCACAGTAGATGCACGTGACTTCATAAATAAGCGAATACCACGGGAAATGATAGACAGGAATCCAAGCGCTTTCGTCTTTATTCAGACATCGTCAAGGAGCTACTAAAGTACAATCGGAGAGGAAGCCCTCAGGTACAAACAAGATCAGGAATACCAGATGGTTAATTATCAAAAGGGTAAAAATTAAAAGGGATATCCAGGATTATCGGATATCACACGGTCACAAACTTAAACAGATTCTGACCCGCCTAACCGAAATTACAAAGTATCTTTTACAGTCCAAAACATGTAAAAACTGAATATATAATTTTGTTGCTTATATTTATCTACAACTTTTTTCATTATGAAAGCATCAAGTTTAAATAAACCAAGACTTAAATTTAGAACATTTCTATTATTTGACTTGATAAAACAAGATTCAATGATATTCCTTTTAACTGTGTCATTACATGGGACTAAGGCTCTAGCTTGACTCCAGTTATAGGATGGTCTAAATCTCTCATATGTACAAATAATGCATTCGATATTTGCCCAGTTCTCACAGAATATTGATGTTGCTTAAGACGCTGTGAAAGAGATTTGCCAGTCTGTCCGTAATAGATTTTATCACACTTTTTGCAAGGAATTTCATATATGCAGCCTGGAAGATCTTTAGGAGAATTTTTGATTACTAAACTCTTGACATTAATATTACTGAAAACAACATTTATGTTAAAAAGCTTTAAAATTCTAGGAATATCTAAAAACCTTTCATCATAAGGTAATTTTAGAATGTTATGCTTACTAAATTCAAGTTTGTCATTAGTTGAATAAAATGTTTTTCTAGCTTTTTTCCATGCCACATCTACAAAAGTCCTTGGGTATTTAAGTTTCAATGCAATATCATAAATAGTTTTAATTTCAGCGTCAATAAACTGCGGGCTACAGACACGTAAAGCCCTTAGGAACATCCCAGAAAAAACAGAGAATTTAACATTTTGATGGTGATTGGAGTAGTAATGAACAAAAGAGGCAATATTAGTTGATTTTCGAAAGACTGAAAAGGTGAAATTTCTATCATTTCTATGGACAGTTACATCAAGAAAATTCAAATTACAATTTCTTTCTTCCTCTACAGTAAATTTTATAGAAGGGACTAAATTATTGAGATTATTAAGGAATTCCTGGAGGTTTTCGTGAACTGGCCAAATACAGAATATATCATCCACGTATCTAAACCAAATAACTTTTTGGGGCAAAATTCTTGGTAAGAGTTTTGTCTCAAAAAATTCCATGTAAATATTGCTAAGGACAGGAGATAAGGGATTACCCATGGCCATGCCAAACTTTTGTACAAAAAATTCCCCATTGAAACAAAATTTACTATCTTTGATGATATCAATATTTGTAAAGGTATTGTGTATGGTGCTATGAGTAAACCTTCTCTCCCTAATGTACCCGTGAGATTTCTCCAGGCTTTTAAGAAAATTAAAGAAGACGAAACAGTGAAGGTGACAAAAGCAGATAAATCTAATGCAGTGGTAATTATGAATAAAAGTGACTATATAAGTAAAATAATGACATTGCTAAATGACACTGATACTTATACGAAACTGAGGTCTGACCCTACACAGACAGTTAACTCCCATTTTAATAAACAAATTAAATCCATTTTGAAGGGCTTGGACCATTTAATTAAACAGTTTACACCGCAATGCGCCTCCCTACCTTACATGTATGGTTTAGTCAAGACACATAAAATCAATAACCCTATCAGACCAATCATTAGTTCAGTGGGCTCAGTTTCGTATAATTTATCTAAATGGCTTGTAAAAATTCTTACTCCTTTGGTAGGAAATATTTCTAACACGAATGTTAAAAACAATGTTGATTTTATAAACAAATTGAATAGTTTAAATTTGAATTATGATTTTAATATGGTTAGTTTTGATGTTGTCTCTTTATTTACAAAAGTGCCTGTAGATGACTTACTTGAATATTTGGAAGAGGAATTAGAGCGTCATGACATTCCCTTAAGTGTAGAAAATCTCATTAGTCTCATAAGGTTATGTATCAAAGATAGTAAATTTTGTTTCAATGGGGAATTTTTTGTACAAAAGTTTGGCATGGCCATGGGTAATCCCTTATCTCCTGTCCTTAGCAATATTTACATGGAATTTTTTGAGACAAAACTCTTACCAAGAATTTTGCCCCAAAAAGTTATTTGGTTTAGATACGTGGATGATATATTCTGTATTTGGCCAGTTCACGAAAACCTCCAGGAATTCCTTAATAATCTCAATAATTTAGTCCCTTCTATAAAATTTACTGTAGAGGAAGAAAGAAATTGTAATTTGAATTTTCTTGATGTAACTGTCCATAGAAATGATAGAAATTTCACCTTTTCAGTCTTTCGAAAATCAACTAATATTGCCTCTTTTGTTCATTACTACTCCAATCACCATCAAAATGTTAAATTCTCTGTTTTTTCTGGGATGTTCCTAAGGGCTTTACGTGTCTGTAGCCCGCAGTTTATTGACGCTGAAATTAAAACTATTTATGATATTGCATTGAAACTTAAATACCCAAGGACTTTTGTAGATGTGGAATGGAAAAGCTAGAAAAACATTTTATTCCACTAATGACAAACTTGAATTTAGTAAGCATAATATTCTGAAATTACCCTATGATGAAAGGTTTTTAGATATTCCTAGAATTTTAAGCTTTTTAACATAAATGTTGTTTTCAGTAATATTAATGTCAAGAGTTTAGTAATCAAAAATTTTCCTAAAGATCTTCCAGGCTGCATATATGAAATTCCTTGCAAAAAGTGTGATAAAATCTATTACGGGCAGACTGGCAAATCTCTTTCACAGCGTCTTAAGCAACATCAATATTCTGTGAGAACTGGGCAAATATCGAATGCATTATTTGTACATATGAGAGATTTAGACCATCCTATTAACTGGAGTCAAGCAAGAGCCTTAGTCCCATGTAATGACACAGTTAAAAGGAATATCATTGAATCTTGTTTTATCAAGTCAAATAATAGAAATGTTCTAAATTTAAGTCTTGGTTTTATTTAAACTTGATGCTTTCATAATGAAAAAAGTTGTAGATAAATATAAGCAACAAAATTAATATATTCAGTTTTTACATGTTTTGGACTGTAAAGATACTTTGTAATTTCGGTTAGGGTCAGAATCTGTTTAAGTTTGTGACCGTGTGATATCCGATAATCCTGGATTATCCCTTTTAATTTTTACCCTTTTGATAATTAACCATCTGGTATTCCTGATCTTGTTTGTACCTGAGGCCTTCCTCTCCGATTGTACTTTAGTAGCTCCTTGACGATGTCTGAATAAAAGACGAAAGCCCTTGGATTCCTGTCTATCATTTCCCGTGGTATTCGCTTATTTATGAAGTCACGTGCATCTACTGTGATTTTTTAAGCATATATATATATATATTATATTATATATATATATATATACTATATATATATATATGATATATATATATATATGAAATTTTCGCTGCTGGGAAGCAAATGTATACAGTAAAGACAGGAATTCTCTCTCTTGTTTATCCCTCACAGCGTTCAGCGGATCCTTTTCCATCATTAAAGATAATTAAAAAGAAGAAAATTTAATAAATGGAGTAATATGTACTGTCGGCCAAAAAACTCGTGGCAGAGTTTCATAATTTTTCGTTCACCTGCCTGACGCACGATTCATGCCTTATTTATCTATTTTTCTTTTCAAAGATGGAGGAAATCATGTGTAATGACGTTAAAAACAGTCACTGATATCTTTGAAACATTATATTATGTTATTATGTAAAACTACTTTCCATATAGCAAAATTGACGTGAACGAAACGAAGTGATAAAAAACGTCATATCGCAACCATAGATATACATTACCAAATAGATAGGAGACACCTATCACTAGTAGTATCTCATAAACATAGTCCTTAAATTATCATTTCAATATTAAGTTGAAGGTAGTTGAACTATTCCATTTGTTAAATTTTACAGAAAACATGGAATCTCACAAACACGGGAATCTAATGTCAATGTGTCATTTATCGGTCTAAGAAACATCCCTCGATGAGCGAGAGAATTATTGCACTGCATTCGGTGCAAGTTCCTGTTGGAGAGATATCAAGAAAGCTTAATAAACCGGACATAATCATACATAGATGAATAAAATTGTTTAAAGAACGGCAAAATTTAGAATATGGGCCTAGAGGTGGAACACCTCGAAGCACCACATGAGAGCTTACCTTACAGACCTTACATCTTGTTCGGGTTGCCCCAGGTCCCTCAGTGTGAGGCACCTCTAATGTCTACCAGAGAGTTGCTAGTACATCTTCCGGTATATTTTGCATCTTCCAATCTTGGATGGTCTGGGATGCAGTTTAGATATTTGTCGAGCTTATTCTTAAACACATCTACACTCACTCCTGATATATTCCTCAGATGAGCTGGCAACGCATTGAATAGACGCTGCATTATCGATGCTGGTGCGTAGTGGATTAATGTCCTGTGTGCTTTCCTTATTTTTCCTGGTATAGTTTTGGGCACTATTAATCTACCTCTGCTTGCTCTTTCTGATATTTTTAGTTCCATGATATTTTCTGCTATTCCTTCTATCTGTTTCCATGCCTGAATTATCATGTAGCGTTCTCTCTACCTTTTCTAGACTATATAATTTTAAGAATTGTAGTCTTTCCCAGTAGTCAAGGTCTTTAACTTCTTCTATTCTAGCTGTAAAGGACCTTTGTACACTCTCTATTTGTGCAATATCCTTTTGATAGTGTGGGTACCATATCATATTGCAATATTCAAGTGGACTACGAACATATGTTTTATAAAGCATAATCATGTGTTCAGCTTTTCTTGTTTTTGAAGTGCCGTAACAACATTCCCATTTTTGCTTTACATTTTGCCAATAGATTGCTATTTGATCATTGCATAACATGTTCCTATTCATCATCACACCAAGGTCTTTAACTGCTTCCTTATTTGTGATTGTCTCATTATTAGGTCCCTTATATGCATATAGCTTTCTTTCTCTGTCTCCATAATTTATTGATTCAAATTTATCAGAGTTAAATACCATCCTATTTACCTCTGCCCAATCATATACTTTGTTAAGGTCTCTTTGTAGAGCGTTCCTATCTTCATCACAAGTAATTTCTCTACTTATTCTTGTGTCATCTGCGAAACTACTCACTACCGAATCCTTAACATTATTGTCTATGTCTTCAATCATAATAACAAACAGTATTGCAGCTAACACCGTACCTTGCGGCACACCGGATATTACCTTGGCTTCATCCGATTTTTCTCGTCGTTTGCAATAACTATCTGTTTTTCTGTTGTGTAAACATTCTTTTAACCATCTTCCTACTTTATCCACGATATTGTGTTTTCTAATTTTCTTCGCTAATATATTATGGTCTACTTTATCAAAAGCTTTTGCAAAGTCTAAATAAACCACATCTGTTTCATTTCCGCTTTTCATATTTTTGAATATGTTCTCACGGTGGACTAACAGTTGGGTTTGTGTACTTTTTCCGGGTACGAAACCATGTTGTCCTTTATTAAACAAATTATTTTTTATTAAATGTTTCATAATATTTTTCTTCATTACCCTTTCATACACTTTCATAATATGTGATGTTAGACTCACAGCCTATAATTACTTGCCCCTAGTCTTGATCCACTTTTGAAAGTAGGGGTAATATATGCTAATTTGTGCTCATCATAAATCTTGCCTGTATCTACACTTTGTCTTAATAATATTGCAAGTGGCTTTGCGATAGAATGAACTAATTTCTTTAACAAAATAGCAGGAATTCCATCAGGCCCTGCAGCAGCTCATTTTTAATTTCATTAATAGCCTGCACAATATCAGCTCATTAATATCTATGTCAGCTAAATATTCACTATTTTCATCCCTTACTTCTATATCATTATCTTACATTACCTATTCTAGGGGTGAATTCTCTCTTATCGTTCTGCCAGTATGTTGCAAATTTCCTTTTTTTCATTCGTTAATCTCCCTTCAATTCTTAGAGGGCCTATTTCTATTCTTCTTTTATTCATCTTCTTCGCATATGAGTATAATAGTTTGGGATTTTGCTTGATATTTAATAGGGTTTTTTCTTCCAAGTCCCGTTTTTCATTTTCTTTTGATTGTATAATCTTTTGTTCTGCATTTTGTTCTATCTTACTTTTTAGTTCTATAACTTTACATGCATTTTTTTTTTTTTTGCTAGACCTTTTTTCCACTTTCTGATTTTCTGGAACAAGATCCTTCTGTCTCTTGGTATGCATGACTGATGTTTACTTTTCTTCTTCGGTATATATTTATCCACTATTTTCTCTAATATTTTATATAATATCTCCGTATTTACCTTTATGGTCATCACTTACGAAAATATTATGCCCAATCTTTGTTTAATTCTTCATTTATTTCTGACCATTTTATATTTTTACTGTAGAAGTTGTATTTTCACCATATCCTTCCCACTTTTTCATTTCTTGCTTATCTCTGTTTTCACTTGCTTTGGAATGGAGCTGTTAATTCTATGACATTATGGTCTGAAATACTCGCATTATAAACTATTATTTCTTTAACATAATTCATCTCGTTCACAAATACTAGGTCTAAAGTATTTTCCTTTCTTGTTGGCAGGTGATTTATTTGTTGAATGTTGTATTCTAGTAGCATATCTAATAGCTTTTCGAATTGCCTCTTATCTTCTGCACTACTATTACTCTCTTTTTTATATGTATAAGTACATCCACAATCTCCTATTCGTTTCTTTCCAGTCTACGAAAGGAAAGTTGAAGTCTCCAGATAGGAGAATAGTCCAGTCCTTGTGATTTCTACATATATCATCCAATTTTTCTATTATTAAGTCAAACTCTTTAGTATTATTAGGAGGTCTATATATTACTATGTTCATTAATTTTTCAGATTCAAATTCTACCGCTATTAGTTCACATTCTGAGTTACTATATTTCTCATATATTTTTCCTTGTTTTTTGTCTTTCCCATATATGCGGTTCCCCCTTGATTCCTATTTTTTCTATCTGATCTATAAGTTTGAAACCCTTTTATTTGATCATCATTCCCAGTCTCTTGGGAATACCAGGTTTCACTTATATTCATTATATCTATTTTCTTTTTCAATTTGGTTAGTTCTTCTAAGTACTCTATTTTTCTTTTTGAGTTACTCGTAACTAAACCCTGCGCATTCATCACTATGATGGTTTGCGTGTTTTTCTCCTTCCAGTTTAATATTGGTAATAATAAGGATTTTCCATGTCTCTTTCCTGTTCTGGTATGTTGTTCTTTTTTTCATTTCCAGAAATTCTGACATTAAAAAATCCAACTTTTCCATAATATTTGTTCTTCCTTCATCATAATTATTCATTTTGTGTCTGAATCTGCAATTTTCTCCATATCTGCAATATCCCCTTGCATAATAAAAACAGTTATTATCTCTTGAGTAGAATCTTGGAGCTGATGCATTGAAATTTTTTGCTGGCACCTCTGCATATCTCGTTGATGGCTTGCTTTTTTCTTTTACCTGATATTCTTCATTCCTCTCTTTATTTGTTTCTTTCTTATTTTGGATTTTATTGCTTGATTGGTTATTTATTTGATTATTTTTCATGGCTACAGGGTGCATATATTTACATTTTTTGTCGAACTTACATCCTTTTCCTTCTTTTAGGTTTTTGCATATTTTTGGATGTAGATCTCTGCAATCATCCTCATATCCATCTAAGTATGCACATTTACCATATATTTCATAGTTGTGACATACCTTAGGATGTTTGTAGTAACATTTTTCTCCATATCTGCAATTCCCTCTTTTCAAAAGGTTGCAGACTTTGTCTTTTTTGTATATTTTTTCCTCTTTCCCGTCATTGTGTAGATCTGGGTAGAGCCTCTTCGGCATTTTCTTTTGTGCTGTCATATCGTAGAGTAAATGTTGCTGAGCAACATTCATTTGTGAACTTTGAATTTTAGAGCCTAGTCACGACATTGCTGAACCAGGAATCATAACTAGCTCTACGCTTATGACTGGTGTTTGATGAACTTTAGATGGAGAAGAAAGAGATTTTTAAATCTACACTTGATGAAGTCTTTGATAGTTGTCTAATGAATAAGTCTAATAAATAAGCAAACTTATCTTTGATGGATGAGAGATTTAGTTAGGCTTACTCTTTTTGTTTTGTTTTTATCGGTGGCCAGTGAATACCACGGATAGGGAGGGAAACGGTTTCAATGATGCATGCATTTTTTTCTTCAAAACCTAAAGAATACATTTCATTGGGAGATACTTTATCAACATCGGCCTAATCCTTCCATCACTCCTATACGCCACCTCCGCTCTCTTCTACTTCTCAGTTCTCACTAAGAACTCCATCTCGTGAAAGCATCACTAATGATAACGGTTATTTTAAAATTCCCAGCACGACAACGGACGCCTTAAAATGCATGTCTATAAAATATTTTCTGTTCAAAGAAACTTTATCTTTCATTCCCCAATATATGTGCATACACTCGTGTTACACCCTGTAGCCGTCAAAGAGCAACTCTTGATTAAAGCAGTGGGTTTTTCTTGAAAAAAAAAAACAAAAAAAAACATATGAAATAGACTTAAACGAGAACGCCACCTTTCATATTTCTTATCCTTTCAGCTACTTATAATATGCTTATGGTAATAGGTCTAGTAGGTATACATGTGAAACTAATTTGAATTGATTTCTATTTAGAAGAAATGAATAGCTACAAAAAGATCAACCTAAGAAAGCTTTAAGGAAAGTAAGCCTTTCTTAATGTATTCGTCAGTTTTGACTCCCACAGCTTTCCAAGGTGTCCAAATGAAACGGGATGATATGCAAGGAATTCGATAGAAAATAAGACTGAATTATATTCGTTTGATTTTTTTTATGATTGCTTTTTGACTTTAAATAGCTAGGTCTGAGTTAATTATGTTAAGCAATTATGAAAATGATAAGAAGAAAGGCGAACATCGCTAATAAAACAAGAATAACGGGAATAGTCAAATAAAGCATATATATATATATATATATATATATATATATATATATATATATATATATATATATATATATATATATATATATATATATATAATAATATAATGTCGATTTAAATATTCATTAATATTACGTATCCGAGAGAGTATACTGCTGAAAATTGCCTAGGCTAATCATGTGGGAAAATCAGAAGTCCAATTTAGGCCGACTAAATGTGTCATGCAAATTATTTTATTGATCAAAGGACAAAATTAGTTTAACTAAACATCGTTTTCAAAGAATGTTAACGCCTTGATGTATTATTTATCGGTTGTAGGAGACGAAATGACAACACCCCAGCTCAGTACGATACGTTGAGTCAAGACTCGAGCGGCAGCAAAGCCAACTTGGAAATCTTCGGTATGCTGTCACGAAGCTAGAGTTGAGAATAAAATTAGAAATCGTGGACCCATCAGTATATATTTTCCTTACTTTGCAAAATAATTATCTTTAATACATTGAATAAGTCTACTCAGTTCTAATATAATTCATTTCAAGTATAGCACCTTTGAAAGGAAATGTAATTTATTGTTAAGTAATAATCTGGCACCTGCATATGGCAATATTTCCATAACGAACAATGAATTAAGAAACTACGCCAATTCTTCGTTGGCCGTCTGTACAATCTTAAAAATATACTTCAAGCCGAACACATTTTATGTAGCCCTGATGATAGATTTGGGTGTTCCAGGAATATTGAATTTTTCATAGGAAACAGAAATTACAAACCACTAACCATGAAGCTGTTCCAGGTGACATGATTACCCAAATTCCAATTGATTTTTTTTTTCGCTGAAGATAAAAGAAATAATAACGAAATTACTAATGATATTTAGATAGAAGGTTTCAATTCTTAGAAATTGACCTTATATATGCTCTACATAATATTCATAACGTTATTGTTCAAGCACTTAACTTAATAAATTATGTAGATATGCATGTTAAAAACAAGCGTTTTCCACTGATTCTTATTCGGCACCATGTAAACTATGGTGTTCTGAATAGATAAGTGAACACTGTCTCGCTGGTTTTCATTGGACATATGATTATCATTATAAGTGGCACTAAAATCCTCTAGGATCCGTACTTGTAGGCCATGCATGCCGATGTAGGATTTTGCATTGCAGAAAAGCAGTAAGATTTACAAAGTATGTAATATTAAGGTTGACTCCAAAGTAAGTAACACATACTAGGAGAGTGTCTGATTCAAATGATATTAATCTGAGAATGACAATTGAAGCTAAGTTATTTTAATGTCGCTATTGTGTCTGAATTTCTTCAGAGGATGCCTGTCCAAGGACAACAATCTCATATATAAGTAATTCTCCTCAGAAACAGAATTTAATTTTCTTCGCTGAAATTCTCATTTTGCCCTCTGGTGATTCATCTCATCAATTGCTGCCATCTTATCAGGAAACTTCTTGCAAAGATAACCAACTGTATTGATTGCATCCTCTCAGTCTTAGGGGAATTTAGAGCTGTCAGTGAATTGAGACGCTCTCTCTCTCTCTCTCTCTCTCTCTCTCGTAAACTGGTTCGCTTTTTAGAATTTTCTATTTTTAACCATATTACTTATCGAAATCACCATAATCGGTGACAGACTACGTCTCTACAAATCATTTAATTCAGTGCAAAGCTCATATCATCTTTATTTAGTGTAGCATTATTTCCCTCAGACACTGATGAAAACTCCTTATAACTATTTCGAGTATTAAGTATTTGTTGCTTTGCTAATGTTATATATCTTATTATAATCTCTGTCGCTATATTTATTATCTAATGCCTTCTTCATCTTTATCACGGTCATTTTAGCTTTCTATAAAAGAGAATTATTGAGATGGTTATTTGTCTCTCCGTCCGCGCTGTATCTGTCTACGCTCAAATCTTAAAAACTACGGAGTCCAGCGGGCTGCAAATTGTTTTGTTTATCATCCACCCTCCAGATATCAAAAATACCAAATTGCAGCCCTCTAGCCTCATTTTTTCATTCTATTTAAGGGTTAAAGTTAGCCGTAATCATTCTGGCAACGATATAGAACAGCTTTCTGTCCAGTAGTTATTGAATTCGCATTTTCATGTGATTATATCATACCAGACTTCTTATTGAAAGCCTTGTTTTCAGTACCATGCTGCGTATGGGAAAAATCCAGATTACCGTTGAATTGCTGAGATACAGATTTTGTAAAGGAAATCATTAAAAAGTTATTTATCTCAAAATGGGACCTCATTATATAATTATACGTAGGCGATACGTAAGTTCTTTGAGATAGATATTAATTGAATTACACTTATAATCCTATCTAAAGGAAACATATTCTATTCTGCAGAATGTTAGTATATCTTTATTTTAAAAATTGTTTAATCACAGTTACAATATTTATAAAACAGATCTTCATGTTCCATATTTGAAAACAGAAATGAAAAACGTATGAACTAATTTCTAGAAATATGTGTATTATTCAGCGTTCATACAATGAGTATCAGATTTTTCTGTCCAAAATAAATAAAAGTTATTGATACTGTAGGCTGAAACTAATATTCAATTAGCGTATCAGGTAGTGAGAAAGCCATTCCTGCTGAGTGACATCTAAAAGGAATTTATATTGAAAGCGTTTCACGTTCAATTGCTTATAAAAGGATACGAGTTGGATTTCAACAAAATAAAGATGAAAAATGTTTTATCAAAATATTATTAGAATATACCAAAAAAATCACAGGCATCTTTACCTGACAAAATATAACTTACTTCTCAAAGGGTTCCATGAAAATCGAAATCTGACTTATATTACTCATTTTTAGCCTCCGAAGGAAATTACATTCCTTTATAAAAGTCTTATTGTTGAAGAATTGGAGGTCATTCAAAATTGCACTCTACACCCAGTTACGATTACACAAACACATACATGTATGAATGTATGTATGTATGTATGTATGTATGTATGTATGTATGTATGTATGTATGTATGTATGTATGTATGTATGTATGAATATTCAATATAACCAAAATCTGGATGCTCTCACATAGGAAGAGAAGGTCAAGTATTGAAATTCAGGTTATGGATGAAATAATTAAGAGGTGGAAAGAGGCTGTAAAACCGAGCTGTGTTGAACCCTTGCATCTTTGTGCCCCCCCCCCCCCCCCCCCCCCCCACACCCCCCACCACCAAAGAAAAAAAAAA
>NC_061100.1:109661451-109666451 GCF_015104395.2 Macrobrachium nipponense | reverse complement strand
TTTTGTCGTCGTACGGAAAATAAATAAATAAGAATAAAATAAATAAAAATAAAAAGACTTCTCTAGATTTGATGTTGACTTTTCCTCAATCGTGTCGCAAAAAAAAAAAAAAGTTGTCATTTTTTCCTCTTAAAAATCTTCACCCATTTAAGATACGAAATAGTTCTGAGCTCATGTGTGAGCAGATAGCAGGTTCTAAAATCGTAAGTGTTCTGATAAAATTATCTTCATTTTAATCTCATCGGTTATGTCCGTATAATGAAGTGTTCGGTCATTTCCAGGATGGAAGATATAAATACCAGAAGTGAAAGTATAATCCTGAAAAACTTGATGAAAAAACTTTGTAAGTTGAAATATGTTAGTCTTTAAAAGTACGACTTTTCTTGCCTCAGTTGTTCAGATGAAGGAGCGTCAACAGAAAGAGAAAGGTTGTGTAGAATACAAAAACCAGCCTTCAAATGAGCAAAAACAGACTACTGTGAATTCAGATAGCGCAAATATAGAGAAAAATACAGTTTACTTTTAGAAATTGTTACACTAAGTAATTCTGTACTTCTTTTTCATAACTGACTAAGCCTGTAAGATAAGGTCACAAAATTTTCAGCAGTTCTTCATTTCTTGCTTTTTTCTTTTCTTTTTACTCGGTTTGATATTTTCCTAAAGGAAGGAGCTGATCTATACCATAATGACTCATGGTATTAAGAAGTAATCGATCGGAACTGTTCAAGAATATTCTTAGTGATTATGAATACGTATTTATACAAATGTAATAAAATTTATGAATTTCTAACAAATAAATTTATGGCTTGTGTAGAAACTTACAAGGACCACCCAGTAATGATGGAAACAACAAGACAATGATAATTATTGTCAGGAATAAACCAGGAGACGATTTGAGCTACCGAAATGTTTGTATTGTCCCAGTGGAAGAAGGTGATAGCTGTGCGACCTGAAGGTTTGATAGTGTGTGTGTGTGTATGTGTGTGTGTGTGTGAAGAAATGTAAGTGGGAAGAAGAAATACGGATTGTTTGCATAATAAACATAAAAAACACCGTTGTAGCTCCTTTTAGATTTATGAATTTAAGCTAATTGATAAATAAAAGTAGTTATTACTACCTACATGAAAAATCACAAACCTTATTTAATATATATATATAGTATATATATATATATATATATATATATATATTATATATATATATATATATATATATATATATGTATATATATAATATATATATATAATATATATATATATATATATATATAGTGTCCTGAGATTTTTGAAAGCATTTATTTTGATCAAATGTATTGTTTTCTGCTATAAACAATTACAGCTGTTTGCATTATCAGCATGTTATTCTATAAACGTACCGGCGTTAAATAAAAACACTTCGGGAATTCATTGTCAAAACACGATAAAAGAAACGCTAATTTCCATAAGCCTGATGGAATGCCGAAATAGTGGGCCATGGGCCCGCTCGCTGATTGCCTATAGAGTGGGTCAGTTATGGCAAATACAAACTGAATTCATTAACAAGTAGCCTAATTGACTAATGGAATTACCATTTCCACCACCAACCTTTAAATATTTTCCAGTGCTTGTAGCAGAAACATAATGACTGACGTGCATGCTCTCTCTCTCTCTCTCTCTCTCTCTCTCTCTCTCTCTCTCTCTCTCTCTCTCTCTCTCTCTCTCTCTGTATATACGTTAGCCTCTCTGTTTTATATACAGATGCTGATTTGTCATATGACTATGCAAGGCCGTAGCTTACCTTTAAATCATATGCAATAGGAAATCAGCATGAATATTTGGCATACAAAAAACACACATGGCAGATATGAAGCGTTTAAATCTTTTGGCAACGCATTTCAGTTATCACTAATTGGCTCCATTTAATCTGTTAAGAGAAATGTTTAGCTATCTGAATCAAAGTCGCCTTTTCTTGCAGGACTAAATCGATATTTATTTACTTGTTCAGGGTTAAAAAGAATTATTCTAGCGTGTGGTAAGTCGGTTAATTAATTTAGGAAAGGACTGTTAGTGTTTATGCTATCTCTGCTCAAATATCTTCCCATAATACTTTCATATAAACATTGCTACGGTCCTTAATATCGTATTTCTCACTTTTTATCGCACACACGCGCACACACATAAATTCATACATATATATACACACACACACACATATATATATATATATATATATATATATATATATATATATATATATATATATATATATATATATATACATACACACACACACACACACACATATATATATATATATACACGAGTATTTATGTATGTATGTATGTGTATATATATATATATATATATATATATATATATATATATATATATATATATATATATATGAATTTTTATCACATCACCGTGATTCATATACATGCATTAAGCTACAAATGTCCTTTAATATCCAATTAGCTCTACCTTGGATTTAATATATTTTCATATATGTTATCATAAGGGGAATTTTTTAGTTAACAATAATTTCGTACTGTCGTGGATGTTCATAGAAAACCACCTGGACAATTTAAAAATCATTGTAAAGCGAACAATGTCCAGTCTGGTAACCTGAGTGAGAATCAGCAGCAACTCGCTCATACAAAGCATCCTAAGGAGTGAAGCAAGAAGATCTAAATTGTGGGAAAGATGGGAAAATGAGGCCTTTGTCCCCTAAAGGACTTAATCTCTGTATAGGCAAGATGTCATCTGCAGATTCTGTCATTATTATTATATTTATGGCTGATATTTTACTTTTTCATTATTACTGTGAATACTATCAGGTTAAAGTTTTTTTTACATTCAATTTTCGTATTTAGCTCTCTGGACCTGACTACTGTAACCACCCAAGGTCTCTAGATGATATAAGTTATATAATCTGTGCACTAACTGTTATAACTCTCATTGCATTTTTTTTTATCTCACCAATAATACTACTGTTATTAGCAGTATTATGATTACTATCTTTTATGCTACCTGAGCTATTTGGTGGATAGGTGCCAATTATTCATTTTTTTTTATTATGTTGTCTCATGTATCTAGATTGTGTATGTTACTGTATGCATTTTGTATATTCCATGTATAAGGCCCTCAGCTGAAATAAAGGATATTATTATGTGTATATATATATATTATATATATATATATATATATATATATATATATATATATATATAGCAATATATATTGCGTATCAGGGTAAAATAGCTTCCTATGAACATGCAAGAAAATAAAACTCATTCTAAAAATGTCTTTAATTTTAGCGTCTTTTTTAATGACGTGAACAATCATGTATAAGTTGCAGGTTTTTAAGCAGGTTTTTAACTGATATGCAAGGTTTTAAGTGCAGGGATAATTTATGTGCATAAAATGAAGTCATTTGTTATTATCAGTCGCATTCAAGTAAGATCAAACTTCACAAACATTTACGTTACAGAAAATATCTTTTGAAGTCCCTCCTTTGAGTTTTCGTGTCACAAAAACATTATAGGCATTTTGAAACCTAGGTAGGGAGACGTATTCGAAATTTATATAAAAAAAAAGTAAAATAAAAAATCAAGCCGGATTTTCTTCGTGGTGGCCAGTGTTGCATTGCCAGACGCACGATCGTGACTAACTTTAACTTTAAATAGAATTTAAAAAATCCTTCCGTGGCTAGAGGGCCGCAATAAATACAATTTAAAAAAACCCTTCTGTGGCTAGAGGGCTGCAATTTGGTATGTTTGATGATTATAGCTCTCTAGCTACAATAGTTATGAAGACCTAAGGGCGGACATAGAGACAAAACCAGCACAATAGTTTGCTATGCAGAAAACTAGAAGAATATGCTCTAACGTCTTATTAATGACAGCGGAATTTATAACATTATTGTCGACAGAGAACGTCATTGAAACTGTATCAATATTGTAAAAGAACATGCTACTCGGAAGCTTGGGGAAAAAAATGGAAAAAAATGTAGTTTGTAGAAGGTTGAACGGATTGATTCTGTATCAATATCATTAGGCGAGTTTGACATCGATCTGTTATAATGATGTTTGAATTCACGGTGAAGTCTAGTCCGCCATCGTTATAGCTTCTACTGATCTTCTTGGTATTTATAAAAGTTATTACACAGGATTAGTGAAAGAAAGGCTCTATTCTCTATGTTAATAATAGTAATGATAATGACACATTACAGATCGCCATTCTTTCAATGGAGTTTGCTTTAAAAAGTGTCAACTTCCAAGAAATAATAATAACAATAATAATATTAATATTCTCCCCATCCCCAAAGTATCTTTTTTATACTTCCGGCTTCCAGTTTTTCACAGTTTTTCAATAGGTGTTTTATTCAGCCACCGAAAATAAAACAAATAATAATTTGGTGATGTTGATTGATATTATTGAGACGATTATAATAGAAAAGCACAAGAACAACAACAACAACACTGGTGATAATAATAATAATAATAATAATAATAATAATAATAATAATAATAATAATAATAATAATAATAATAATAAGACTGGAATCTATTAAAGATTTAAAAACTAGACAAGTAGTCAAAGAGACGAATCGGCATCTAGCCTATCTAGTAAAATTATTTTTAACTTTTATTTAGAGTTTAATGATAATGTATGAATTATGGTAACATAAATGGCAGGTAATGAATTCCCTGGTTTATACATTTCGGAGTTAGAAAAAGCAAAGAATAAAAGTGAATACAGTGCGCTTTTTAGTAGGGCATGGAATTTTAATATGCATATGAAGTAAAAAAGAAATAAGGTGGATTAGCTGTAAAAAGAGAATAAAAAAAACGAAACAGTTAATGAAAAATTATGAACTCCTTAGACCCTACCTTACCTTACAGACCTTCCAGCCCGTTCGGGTTGCCCCAGGTCCCTCAATGTGAGGAATCTTGCATTACGTACTTCCTCGGTGACTGACAAAAGCTTTATCCTCCAATGGGAGTGTTATTCTTGAAAGGA
>NC_061100.1:109653951-109656451 GCF_015104395.2 Macrobrachium nipponense | reverse complement strand
CTCTCTCTCTCTCTCTCTCTCTCGCTTATCAGTTATCATTCCCCATTTCAGTATGTTATTCCCGAGGTGGAGTGAACTGGATATTAAACAACATTTGTAACCTAATATTTGTGTATAAAAATATCACGATGTATGTGAATTAATTCGTATACATACATAGCTAAATGGACACACACACACACACACACACACACACACACACACACACACACACACACACATATATATATATATATATATATATATATATATATATATATATATATATATATATATATATATATATATATCATACGTTTTCTCATAGCTTTTATTTTTATATGTTTTGGGATACAATCCTTCGATATCGTCAAAGGCCTAAATAATACAGCACGGGGAAAGAATATTGGCTTTTTATCAATTTGCTAAAACCATATGATCTTTTGTTGGGATTAGTATATTCGAAATACCTGCCCTATGTTGCAAAACTCCTAAATGCATTTCCCTTGTATTGAAAGCGATATTCACTTTCCATTTCGATTGAGAAGTGTCACATAAAATCGGATGTTACTGTCGTTAAAGAATATAGCAAATTTTTTGGAAGAAAAGGAAAAAAAAAGCTTTGTGCAAAGGTGAATTCCGGTTTGTGTACTCCTCGAAGCAATTTAGAAAATATTGGGACAACAAAGAGAGAACACATTTCCATACGTGGACATTTGTTTCCAGCATATTCATCCCCGGTGGAATAGCGACTGGTGAGCGATGTTTTTTGGAAGGCTGACCGATATCCAGGTGCATCTTTGAGTTCTCAAATCGGTAGCAGTATTAAGAACACCTCCCCTTGATTGACGACCATTCCTCGAGGCACTACGGTGATTACTCATGGCTTGGCTCTTGCAGAAAGAGAAGCTCGAATTCTATACACAAAAATAACGATTTTAATTTCACGTAGCTGATGAAACGTTGGTGTCAAAAGAATATTTTTGTTATTAGTGAGAGTTTGGTTACTGATATATCACATGTCTAAAAGGATTTGAATACCAGGGGAATATAGCATACACATACACATGAATATGTATGCGTGCATATGTATATATGTGCGTGTATGTGTGCATATTTGTAATAGATACAATTACATTCCGATTCCTGTTTCTCCAAACATTTACGATACGATTGTCACCATAAAGCCTCTAATCTGAAACAAGGAACAAAATAAGAAACTAACTTCACCAGAACACTCAAAAAAATTATGATGTACATCTCCTAATAACCTTTGGATGTAACGTTTGACGATTAAGTAAGGAAATTTATACATAGGACGCTTATGGTTTACCAGGACAAAAACTGAACTTGTCAAGGATGATTTTGGATGCAACCGGATCCAATTAAAATGGGTTATATTTCGAAAAACTTCCTTAATGGGGCAGTGTTCTAATACGATTCATATATGATCATATTAAAAGTTCATAGTTTTTATGGGGCAGTGCTGTCATTGCACCTCTCGCGGTCCACTGTTAAGGTTCTTTGCATGGTCCCTTAGTCCCTTAGCATTGACCTCTTTAATTCCTTTTGTTGTACATCCGTTCCTATTTTCTTTCTGCCATCTTTCTAAGAAAAATGTTCCTGCCTTGCATATATATATACATTCTTGTTTCATTTTCCTCGTAGCTTACAAACAAAATAAAAATACTAATCTGTCTGATAGTATATATTAATGCAGTTGTATTTCTGGAACATTAATACACGCTGTATTGGTAGTTTCTGATTATATATATACACTTTATTAGAAGCCTTGCAAGGGACTTTAGATGTTAGAGATAACAAATCATAATTTTCATTTCATAAAATTAACGATAGAAGTACACAACTTCTTATACATTGAGCCAGGTAATCAATGCTTAATATTTTGCTCCATAACTGAATTTCATTTCGAAATCATGAGGACGACGAACTAATAATCAACAAACTTGCGTTCTCGACCTCGAAGAAGAGCAGTTGCCCAAGTTGCAGATTAATAAGGATGCATTGAGGGTGAGCACTTCATCTTACGCTTTAATATTATCCTTAATTGCTGGCCTTATGAAACATCTTTGCAGGTCGTTGATTAATGTGCGTTTTGGTAACGCTCTGGCAAGCAATTAGTGATGATGAAGGGATTAGCCTAATTACTGTCATCACTTCGCGGCGAATATTTTCGCGATACACCATTTCTTGATTGAGAAAAATATGAGCACAAAGAGTGGTTTCTTCTTTCTCTTAATTATTCTATGAATTCAGGATAAATACGTCTACAGAAATCATTCCACAGACATTGATTACAAAGTTTTCAGCTGCTACAGGGGATATATATATATATATATATATAATATATATATATATATATATATATATATATATATATTATATATATATATGTGTGTGTGTGTGTGTATGTATGTATATTGTAATGGACCGCACTCGGTCCTGCAGGATCTTAAAAAAAAAAAAAAAAATGAAATGGAACTGGAATGCCTGACAGCAG
>NC_061100.1:109638951-109648951 GCF_015104395.2 Macrobrachium nipponense | reverse complement strand
AACAGGAAACCCGAAATCGGTTGTATGTGATTTTGAAATTGCAGCATTTTTGGCAATCAAGGAAAATTTTCCACAAGTCGAACTAAAAGGGTGCTTCTTTCACCTTAGCCAAAACATGCAAAAACACATTGCGGCTTTGGGTCTAAGTTCTCGCTATAATAACGAAGCCAGTTTTCTTTACAAGTAAAGATAATACTGGCGCTTGCATTTGTACCTGTCAATCATATTGATTCATATATTGATGTCTTAGCTGATGAATTATCCCCAGAGCATGTGCCAATCTTGAACTGGCTTGAACAGACAATTATATAGGTCGGTTAAACAGACGTGGAAATAGCAGACGTGCACCACTCTTTCCATTGGAAATGTGGAATTTCTATTTTCGAACTTTGAATCATGAAGATAAAACAAACAACCATGCAGAAGGAGCGAACAGAAGATTACAAATGGAATCAGGAATGGAACATCCTACACTCTGGAAATTCATAAATGCACTTAAAAAAGTTCAGAAAGGTAGAGATTTTTATTTGGAATCACTTATAGCAGGCAGTTCACCACCCGCCAAATTAAAAAAGTACAGGGATACTGATTCCCGCATTCTTAGAATTGTCCAAAATTTTAACGAAAGGACTCCCATTGAATATTTAAGATGCATTTCTCATAACATAAAATAATTTTTTTTTTCTATATTTTCATGGATTTTTTGTCTTTAATTATATGATGTTAATTTATTTTTAGTGTGATGAAAGAGTCATACTTGATTCTGAATAAAGGTGTTTTTAATATTAACTGAATTTCATTAATCACTGCCGGGAATGAGTTGGGCCAGGGATGAGTTGGGCCAGGGATGAGTTGGGCCAGGGATGAGTTGGGCCGGGGATGAGTAGGCGGCGATGAGTTGGCGGCGATGAGTTGGCGGTGATGAGATGTACCCCATTCACGTCTTACTAGTGGTTTTGAAGAGTTCCTGCCCTTCGAGTATCAAGAATAGACATTGTTTTCTTCAGTACGGAGTCAGGAAGACGTCTAAAGTTCCACAGTTCTCTTTTGTGAAGCCATCGCTTTGAGCATTGATTTTCGACAGCTCCAAGACTGGCCAGCAAGTATTTCATTACCTCACTGTTTCCCTAGTTCACGTACTGTAAGAGTTCTTTTTTTATGTAAATAGGAGAAACCATTCTGCATTTATCTTTGTTAGTAAGCTTGTAAATAAACCTTTGTTCTGCTTGTGTTTCTTTCTATATTCGTATCCCCAGTTTCAACCGCTGGTGTTGAATTCTTTTCGTTTGTTATATTATAGAATCTGTAGCGGACCTCGGGGTCCGTGACAAGTAGTCACTTGTGTCGTAATATTTTGAAAAGGATACAAAAGACGCATAAATCCTTTCTCTTTTATACATGAGCGTGTCACTATAAAATAATTGCGGGATGAACTTGGGGTCTTCACAAGCTTTCCATTATGTAAACACAAGAACCTTTTTTATTTTTCTGATCCTATCTTTCTCTGAATTTCTTTGGATTATAATCCGCTTATGCACCTTCTTATGTACAATGTTATGCTTCACTAGTTCATGCTTTCCTCTATATCACCGTTCCTCGTGTACCACTTTAGCTCAACCTTTTATCGAGAATTACATTACACACCTAGACATAATGGAATCAAAATGAACTAGGCATATTATATTCAACATGTTATTCGGTCAGTTATTACACTCTTTATATTAATTCAAAATTAGTATGTGACTTCATACACCCTCAGTCGGTTTATACAAAAGCATACAATTTCAGGCGGCTCTTAGTTTGTTGAACGAATTTAATGGATTAACAAATAAAGTTTAAATGAAAATTTACATTAGGAATTTCAATAATGCATCATTCGTATAGACTTCTCCTCCTCCTAATGTATTAAAAATCCTTTCAAAGTAAGCAACCTATTAACACACGAATACATTTAAAATCAAAATAACGTTCATGCATTGATACAAGAACCTTAATCCTTTACTCAAAGGGGCTTTCAAAACATTATTAAGAAAAGCAATTAACAAATTCACTTAGATTCCAGTCATCTGGAATGAATGTAAGGGTGAAATTTTAATTAGGTCTAATGTTACTGTCTCAGGTTTGGGAGGAAAATAGAATTACCTGATTCGGATACCTCAGAATGTACCTATAGTGAAATGACATTTCCCTGTTGGTTTTTGAGTTGGGATTTCGAGAGATAAAAGGCTGAAAACGATTGACTAACGTAAAGAACAAATTCAGTATGTCAATAAAGGGTTGGACTCTATACTAACAAGCGAGGGCACGTTTTTTTGAGATTCAGACTCGGTAATCAAGTGATGTTTACAAACAAATAAACACCAATCCTAGTACTACGGTTTTGTCTGACAGTATAATTCACTATGACAGGGAATGAAATGGTTTTTAAAACAATGTTTTGCATTACTATTTCTGGAGAGCTATCTTTATATTTCGAAGGTTTTCTTACAATGACTATATTTGCGTCTTATTCTTATTAAATGGCCAAAAAGGAAGAGAAAATTAACTTAAAACCTGCCAGTTTTGGAACAGTGTGCGTCTTCAGTTTCCAAATCATCATTGTAGATAAATTCGATAACAATTTAACCTTTACTTTTCTTTTATAACTGCTGATATTTAGCGTACGTCATATGCTGTATTATGCTGCAAGAACTCTAAACTTAAGAGCAAGATATTTGAATATTATTGCCTGAGATCTCTGGCAACTTTCATGAACATAATGGTATGGAAGTGTTGTAAACTTATGAGCATCATCCAGTTCACCAGAACATACATCAGATTCATCACCTTGTAATCTGGTTATCGGAAGAAAATTATTTTTGTAATGTCCGAGTCGAGGTAAAATTAAGTAAAAAAAAAAAATGGAATATAATTTTGAGAATTACGAGCATATATATATATATTTTTTTATAAATGGCTATATAAAATTGAAAAAAATCTTATGCGATATAATGTAGTTGAAAATAAGGCTAGGAGTGTTCGTTATCAGACATTGTTACGATTTTCATTTTTTATTGCCATGACTTCTTTTTTGCTTGTTATTTCATTAACCTTATTTAACTCTCTAATTTCATTTTTGAATAATGACGCAAGTTATGGTTATCTCAGACTCGGTTAAAGACACCTTTTCTTTTTATACTGTTCTTTTATCCTTTAATGCTTAATGCACTTTTATTTCCATTTCACTTTCATTTCTATATTTCCGACATTTAAAATCATTCTTTTTCATTCTCTCTCTCTCTCTCTCTCTCTCTCTCTCTCTCTCTCTCTCTCTCTCTCCTCCTACATACTTACATGTTTGCTCTCCCGCCATTTTGCAACTCTCACTTTCACCGTTCTAGAATTCTGTCTGGTGAATTTCACTTTGAAAATCTACTTCACCCTCTTTCCTCTTTTTTCACCTCTTTTTTTCACATTAAGCCGCAATCCTGAAAAGGGCGTTACAATCCCAATACAACGACTGACTGCTGATCTGTGGTATTCAACGTCTGGCTATTTATTTAAATTCTTTTCATTGTTAGTTGTTATACTAAAATTCTTCCTTGTGGCTGTGATTACGGAATAACAAATGATTTGAAATGGTGTCTTATTTCAGAATAATGCAAAATGTGTGGATTTCGATAAGAGGTCCAAGAAAAAAATTGACTAGACAATTATCATCCATAGAAAACTCTCTCTCTCATCTTATCATTCGTGCTTATCTACAAACAAAGACAGACTATCGTACGCAAGCACACACACATGTAAATATATATATATATATATATATATATATATATATATATATATATATATATATATATATATATATATGTGTGTGTGTGTGTGTGTGTGTGTGTGTGTTTGTTTAAATATATGACTAACATCAGGATCGAACCCAGGTCTTTCAAATGAAAGGCAAGGCTGCTGTCAACTAAGCCATACAAGTCATAAAAGAAATTGGAACCTGAGTACAATCGGATCATTGCTGAGTCAGGAAGATTCTGAAAATACGCTGGTATGCGAGGCAGCTAGCCTGCCCAAGTAAAGCTATATGTACAGTCGTACTTAGGTCCCAACTCTTTAACGACTCGAGTGGCTTAAATGGCAGCTGCCTCGCCTTTCATTCGAAAGAATTGGGTTCGAGACGGGTGTGAGTCAGAAATATATTTCTGTTCCACACGGGGTTATGTGTTCATTATATATATATATATATATATATATATATATATATATATATATATATATATATATATGTATATGTATATATATAGTATATATATATATATTATATATATATATATATATATATATATATATATATATATATATATATATATATATATATATATATATACCCACTTGGATAACCAGCAACAAGCCCCGAAAGACATCGAAGCCCCGAAAGACATCGAGCTGTCAAGAAAGATTTTTATTCTGACGTAAAGGTTTACCTGGATCCCACATGTCAGTCTGGTGGTTGTAAAGTACCCATTGTACATGCTTTATTTTGGTTCATCTTTTTATGGTTTGTAGTTTTTCTTGGAGAGGTTAAAAAAAAAGACTTCCAGTTACTCCGGGTATTTTTATGTAAGAAATATTTTTCTTTTATTTCATGCATACCAGTCACGGAGGTAATAATAATAATAATAATAATAATAATAATAATAATAATAATAATAATAATAATAATAATAATATACTTTATTAAAAGTAATAGCTACTTCAGCAGTGCTACACTTGTAGAGATTCTTCTCTATTTTGCGAATAGCAACTTTTTCCTTGCTACTTAAACAGGCTAGTGGCGCGCCTATAGAGGTCATGGTCAAATACAGGGTCAAAATAGCTGTATATATTTGAATTTTACAGATAAACTATGATACCATAGTCATCAGTCATCAACGATTTTTTTTTTTTTCTCTCTCTCTCTCAAAGCGAACTTTCGTCTGGAGCTGCCAGACATCCTCGGGCTGGGAAGCTAAGGGTGGACTGATCTTGGTGTGGTGTCCGTCCTCCTTATATATGTGGTTGACAGCATGGGGTCTGCCCCATGCTTGTCTCCTATTGGCTGGTGGCGGTGAGTCTTCGTTTTAATTGGTTGCCTGAGCCAGGTCTCAAGCCACTTTCTTCGAGCCGATGGTTGCGATACTGCAGATCCTGCAGCCGTCTGGACCTCCTGAGCGGCGCTGTAACGTTGATGGGCATTGCTCTACGCTGTGAGACGTCACGGCTAATTTGATTTCCATCGGCTGCAGGAGTACCTCGTTCGTACTTGAGAATAGCGGGTACTCAAATAAATTAATCAGCAAGGAAGTCCGCAAAGCCCTGGAGAAATGGTACGGTAGTGAGAGCCCGCAGCCCCGCCCCCAGGATAATATCAAGCTGTACTAAAAAGCCTTCATGAGTTCCCATTACCGTGAAGAAGAGGACTCCATTAAGAAAATTATTTCTGAAAATGTATCCCCGACTGACGACACCAAGAATATCGACTTAATCATATATTAACAGAATCGGAGGACGCGTAACATTATGAAAAATAACCCCTCTCCACAGGTACGAGAACCCCTGAAGCTGTGGCGTGTAGTGTACCAGTATACATGCCCAGTACGCGAAAGTAGCGGCGCCTACGTAGGTATGACTACCATGCGCCTGTCGAAGAGACTCTCGTGCCACGCCCAAAACGGGGCTATCAAGAATCACGCCCGCACCAAACATCAGGAGGCCATCTCCCAGGATGTCATCATAAAGAACACGAAAATCATCGGGAAGGTCCCTGATGCCCGTCGGCTGCGCCTGCTGGAGGCGCTCCTCATCCAGCAAATATAACCTACACTGAATACGAAGACAACACCCCCGAACGAGGTACTCCTGCAGCCGATGGAAATCAAATTAGCCGTGACGTCCCACAGCGCAGCGCAACGCCCATCAACATTACAGCGCCGGTCAGGAGGTCCAGACGGCTGCAGGATCTGCAGTATTGCAACCATCGGCTCGAAGAAAGTGGCTAGAGACGTGGCTCAGGCAACCAATGAAACCGAAGACTCACCGCCACCAGCCAATAGGAGACAAGCATGGGGCAGCCCCCTGCTGTCAACCACAGATATAAGGAGGACGGACACCACACCAAGATCAGTCCACCCTCAGCTTCCCAGCCCAAGGATGTCTGGCAGCTCCAGACGAAAGCTCGTTTTAAGAAAGAGAGAGAGAGAGAATCGTTAATGACTTTCATGACTATGGTATCATAGTTTATCTGTAAAACTCAAATATATACACCTATTTTGACATTGTATTTGACCATGACCTTTATAGGCGCGCTACTAGCCTGTTTAAGTAGCAAGGAAAAAGCCGCTATTCGCAAAATAGAGAAGAATCTCTACACGTGTAACACTGCTGAAGTAGCCATTACTTTTAATAAAGTATGCTTGAGAGAGGGTCTGCTTGCTAAGTACAATAATAATAATAATAATAATAATAATAATAATAATAATAATAATAATAATAATAATAACAAAACCAATACTAAAATATCGGTGTTAATTACGAACCTTCCAAACAAACAAAAAAGGATTTAATGTATTTTAATGTATGAAGACTTCTATATTCACTATCAAAACTCTTATGAAATTGTCTTGTTTTTTAGAATTTCGTTTGTTGCTGATTATTCAATTTTTCAATTTTATATAAATATATATATATATATATATATGTGTGTGTGTGTATATATGTATGTATATATGCATATATATATATATATATATATAATATATATATATATATATGTATATATGATATATTATTATATAGATATATATTTTTTTATTTGTATATACATATATATACTCATATACTCTATACAGACATATATATATATATATATATATATATATATATATATATATATATACATATAGTTATATATGAACATATATTATATATCTACTACTATATATATACAATCTATCTATACATATATATATACATATATATATATATATATATATATATATATATATATATATATATATATATATATATATATATATATATATCTAACATCTAGGTTTCCCACCATGAGGGTTAGAATCGCATATCAGTCTTCAGAATCGACTAACTGTTCCATGTGCATTTGAGATGAGCCTATTGTGCTTTGTGGAAGAGGGAACCAACTGAAAGCAACCACCATACCCGGTGCTTCTTCCATTATAATTTGCATGTTGTCTGAGATTCTCCAGAGACTTAGTGCAATTAAGGTTGTCTTGTGATTATATCTCGAGACCGTAAGCGAATCTTCAGTTGGCTGACGGTCATAATGAGACTGTTGGTTTAGAGTTACATAATGATACAAATGTCAGTATACGAGCAATCACTCCATCACATTTCTTTCAAGTAATTCACGTTGCCCACTTCAAATTTTTACTAATAATGGAAAATGAAAGGGCTTATCCATATATCTATATATATATATTATATATATGTATATATATATATATATATATATATATAAATATATAATATATATATATATATATATATATATATATATATATATATATATATATATATATATATGTGTGTGTGTGTGTGTGTGTGTGTGTGTTTATGTATATGTATATATATATATATATATATATATATATATATATATATTATATATATATATATATATATATATATATATTATATATATATATATATATATATATATATATATATATATATATATATATATATATATATATATATATATTTGTGTGTGTGTGTATGTGTGTGTGTACGTATATGTGAGAGAGGATGTCTTTTACTGGGTAATCCAGCAGTTTACCACGAAAACGAAAAGGTCCATTAAAACACAGAAACCCGTAGCAACCATATATTTCAAATGCCACTGTGTCAAGCTCACTGGTGAATTATGGGGCAATGATATGAGACAAGAGTACTTATAAGGTAAGTGTATGCGTATCAATAAAACGTTAGTGGTATGTAGACGATATTGACCGGGGATGGGCGGAAAATAGGTTATATATTCCTGGTGGGGCGTATCCACTGGACCACCTGATTGAGAAGGGCCTTAGGATTAACTCGTCGTTGAAATCCCATTTCCATTGTGTTCCTGACAGGTTCATATTGCTGGTTTGACTGATGATGGCAGATTCTAGAATCTTCCTTTTGTACGGCCATCTGCTTTTGAAAACCAACTTTTCTCCCTAATATACTATACGAAAATCCCTGACCTAGTACTGATCTTTTGTGCTTTAATTATCAACCTTTGTGAGATATATCTACCAGTCTCCCCATCATAAATTTCATTGCAGTTACTGCATGACATCTTATGAAATATTTTTTCATAGGTATATGTTGATAAGTGAACTCCAGATGGATTTGTGATATAAAAAATGAACGCATGGGTAGGTTTGAGGAGTACAGTTGCTTTGATGGTGTTCTCGACGCAGGGAAGACATGTTTTTCTTAAAATCTATGTTTGTTGTTTGTGAGACATCTGTAGTATATTTTCTTCGCATTGTTAATATCCTTTTCGATTACTTACGGTGGGTAAAGCACTTGTGTTAGATGCTGAGGGATCATATCAAATTCTTTTTCTATATATCCATGAAAAGTAGCCAAAGCCCTTTGAGAAATAGATTGCAACCAATAAACATAAAAAACTGTATAGGTAGAATTCATATACTGTGAAATCGTATCTACTCTGTTCCTTTATAATTAATACATCTGGGAAAGGCAGTTTTCGGTCATTTTAAATCAGAGTGCAAACGCCTCGTCCCTCTCTCCTGCGTTTCAGGATGTTGCATTTATTATTAAATAAAAAGAAAATTAATATCCTTATCTCAGTTTTTCAGGGAATTGCTGTTTCATTTAAAGCTAAAAAGCATGTCAGCTTCTTTAGCATTCTTAGACAAGGGGTAAAAAATTGACCATAAATATCGACACTCATATTAGATCAGTTTGGATAATGAAAAGAAGTACTTATTAGAGAGGTGTCTCTATCTGAATCCAAGCTTTATGATGAATTAGGTGAAACGGAAGGTGAAAAGGGAGAAAGCGGATCCTCACAATATGATGGAATTTGTTACGAGATATAAAGATAAAAAGCGTACGTCCTCCTCCCTTTATGGAACCATCACCTCGGAAGAAAAACAGTAACGGATCTAACGACGACCAAATTGCCAAAGAGTTATTTCACAGAATTGTTATGGAAATCCAGATAACAAAATTTTGTGGACATCCGGGAGAGAATTCGTGCGCGGAAATCCTTTATTATTGTTGTGTTTCCCTCGACCAGAGATATACCTGATGTCTATTTTGTTTATCCTAATATCTATTAACTTCTTTTATCATTGCTTGTGACGGTTGGCATATCGGACCGCCAGCGAAAATAGTTTAAACGAGGAAATCCATGAAGGCATTAAAATATATTCATTAATATATTTCCTTTAATAGCAAATAGATTACGCGTATGATTCTGACATATCAAAATAATAACATCTAGTCAAAGAGGAATTTCTTAGTCTCTCATTCCAGTATGCTTGAATGAAGGCTACTGCTGATATATAATGATTTTTCGAATTAAATAAAAAAACAAAAGCGCAGAATGAACGATTATCCAAAATATGGCCAGTGAATTCTAATGAATTGCAATGTATATTCTGGTGTTACAATGAGAAAAACTGGAGGCTAAAAGTTGTTCATCTTTGCAGTCGAAGGTTAATACGAGATTGAAATGTTTATTTCGGTGATATATACTGCATATAAGCGAAAGAGACGCAGTACTAGATTTTTCATTACAAATGCACACGACCAAAAGAGATGGCGGGGGAAGGGGGGGGTGAGTAATGCAATAGAGAGGTGAGCTGAGACAGTAAGAAAAAAAAGAGACAGTAAGAAAAGAGAGAGAGAGAGAGAGAGAGAGAGAGAGAGAGAGAGAGAAGCGCGGAAGTCGTTCAATCGGTGGTACGAAAATACCGGA
>NC_061100.1:109628951-109633951 GCF_015104395.2 Macrobrachium nipponense | reverse complement strand
TTTTAAAAACTACCTTAACACCAAAATTCTTCAGGAGATGTGGGGATCTCTTTCATATTACTATTATAAGGTAGTACAAGCAAATTTTTGTTGTTGTAAGGTTCTTTTGATTTTGATACATGGTTTTTTTCTTTTTTGCCGCTTTTAATGCATTGTTTAGTAACATTATTGGATATTTCAGTTTCTTGCCTGTATTCTGAATCTTATCTATTTCCTCATCTATATATTCTGGGCTACATACCCGTAGTGCTCTTAGAAACATAGAAGCAAACACTGATCTTTTAACCTTATTGTTTTGTCCAGAATAGAAATGTACATAGGAAGAAATATTAGTAGGTTTTCTGTAACACTATACTTAAACCCACTACTATTTCTCCGTATGAGGACATCCAAAAAGGTAGGCATTCATCTTTTTCTATTTCCATAGTAAATTTAATTGATGGTACTAATTGATTTAACCTGGCAAAAAAGTTATTTACATCTTCATTCCCTGGCCATACACAAATTATGTCGTCAACATATCTAAACCAAGGTACATTGCGTGGAATTATATTATTTAAAATTTTCTTTTCAAAAAATTCCATATATAAATTACTTAGCACTGGGGACATAGGGCTTTCCCATTGCCATACCAAAATTTTGTGAGTAGAATTTTCCGTTGAATTCAAATTTACAGTCTTTAACACATAATTTTATTAGTTCAATTAAGGTGCTTTTAGAAAATGGAATATCCAGTTGTTTGTTTTCTAATAATTCCGATAAAAACTCCAATAATCATCAATAGGCACTTTTGTGAATAGAGATATACATCGAAGCTCACAAGTCTCGATTCACTATTAACTTTTACACTATTTAGTTTATCTATCAGGTCCACATTATTCTTAATATTGGCATTAGAGATGTTACCTACCAATGGGTTAAGGATATCCACTAAATATTTTGCTAATTTATAAGATGCGGAACCCCACTGAGCTGATAATTGGTCTGGCAGGGGAAGTTTGCTTTATGGGTTTTTATCGTACCATACATATACGGTAGCGATGGGGAGGTACACACACCTTCTTTATAAGACTTTCGTTGCCTTTTAACAGATTTTTCACTTTTTTATTAAAACCCACTATTCACACTTTCTATCGGGTTCTTGTTTAATTCTTTATAAGTGTTATTATCACCCAAAAGACTTTCCGTTTTTTCTATGTATTCATTTTTGTTTAAAATTACTATGGCACCTGATTTATCTGCTTTTGTCAGTGTATATCTTTATCTTTTTTCAGTTCATTGATGGCATTCATAAAATCTTTTGGGTACGTTTGTGGTGTCTGACTTTTTCATGCTTCCATAAATCACTCCCTTAATTATGTTGACATCTCACTAGTTAAATCCCTATATTTTTCTAAGTTACACAATCCTTTAGTAATTTCTACACTGTTTATACTTCCCGTTGATAGAGCAAAATTTAAACCATAGCCTAAAGCACTGGTTACATTACTATCCAGATGCTTGTTTGATAAGTTGACGACACATTCATGATTGGCGTTGGTAGTCCAGGGGGGCTTCTTTCGATCAGGAGTTTCATTTTGTTGTTAGTTTACGTTTAAGCTTCTGATACACTTTCTTCCTCATATTCAAATAAAACAATATTCCTGCAGAGAATCTTTCCAATCCGATGGTATTGAAGCTTCAAAATGACGTCTTTTTCTCGATAAATCTTCAAAATTCTTTTTAGTTTCCAATGTCTTAATACTGATATGTTTGTCCAAAATAGATCGTTGTATTTCACCGAACGGTTGGTCTTCTAATTTTGACAAGGACTTGGTTATCATTGATCTTGGTATCACTTGTTCATCACGACATTCACGTAGAAACCGCAGGTGTTCCTTGTTTGTATGAGCTTGAATGAGGGCGTCTGCGAAGTCAGTGACTGCATATTCCAAGATGGGGTGGGAAAGAACACAGAAAGATCGGAAGGAGCTCGTGGTATCCATTGATGATTATAATCACTTTAGCACGTGATTCATAATCATATATATACATATAACATATATATATATATATATATATATATATATATATATATATATATATATATACATATAATATATATATATATATATATATATATATATATATATATATACATATATATATATATATATATATATATATATATATATATATCTCTGTGTGTGTGTGTGTGTGTGTGTGTGTGTATTAAACAAAAGTTGAACATAAAAAAATTTTGAATTATGAAATATGGAAACTGTTAAAGGGAATTATGAAAGGCAACAGATTTTTTTGTGTATTAACTGCATCGGAAAGACACTTTAATGCTCTTATGTGAAAAGCTCCTTAGTTTTAGAGGGAAAGAAGATATATGGAAAACTTGAAGTAAGAGGGTTTATTTGCGTATTTCATATTTTTGTTATGGTGGAAAATCTGGCATAAGGAACTGAATATTTTAAATTGAAGTCAATGATTGCGAGCTACTTGGCATTCTGTCTTCTTGAGTCAATGAGTGAAAAGGCATTGAAAATGTGGACTTTGTATAAGGACCGAATAGAGGGGATTGAAACTATATAGAAAAGATTAGTATAGTCAAAGGGGAGCAAAATAGTAAATATTTCAGCTTTGCCCGTTAACCTAGAATGATTTCCTGACACTAGTATTAGATTTAGATCAAGCATGGCGAAATGTAAAGCTCTTTCCATAAGATACTCTTGTGATGGAATGTGTCTTATTTAATTGAGTTCAACTAACTGAAAAACACAAAATAAGTATTCTAATAACAAAGAAAAATGAATGTTCTTTATCTGATATATATATATATATATATATATATATATATATATATATATATATATATATATATATATATATATATGTATGTATCTAACTGAATCACGAAAGTCTGGAACGATACAAATCCATACATAAAGGTATAACCCACGAAGGAAAAATAAACACCGGACTTTCCGCAAGATCTTTCGACGTTCAACGTCCTTTACTTAGCAGATAAACTGACATACATGAGGAATTGACAGTACAGGAAAGCTCGTATAACTGACGGATAGGGATTATAAGGAGATTAATACCTAGAATGCGGCAGACCTGGAGAAAGAGTAACCTTTCCAAACAAGCATAAACATGGGTACAATTTAAAAAACAAACAGATTAAGGCAATCTGCTCATGCACAAGGTCAAGACAATTAAAGGATAATATAGGGTGACAGCTATTCAAAACTGATTCACAATACATATTCACAATACATATTAAACATACATATACAACGAAGATATCTTTAAGGCAACTGATTTGTAATTAAGTCTGTAATTATATCTTTTAGGTCATTCTTAAACATGTTACAAATGCAAGGATCTAAATGAAACAGGCCACGACTTATATTAAAATTACGATGTGAAGTAAGTTGTATTATGGCAGATTCTAAAAGATTTTGTGATAAGACATCTTTTGACCTTGCAATTACTGAACTACCAATCCAATTTATTTGGTGGTTGTTTTCACTTAAATAAATGAATATTGCATTAGATGTTTGCCCAGTTTTTACAGAATATTTATGCTGGCTTAAACTTACTTTTAACACCTTGCTCGACTGTCCGAGATAAAAAGAAGGGCAGTCCATACATGGAATTTTATATATTATGTTGTTGCTTTCCCTGGGGCCATTTTTTATTAACATTTCTTTTAGTGTGTTATTATAGGAAAAAACAAGGTTGACCTTAAAGGCTTTTAACAATGATTTAATGGTTCCAAATCCGTTAAAATAAGGTAAACTAAGAATGTTCTTAGAATTTTCTTTCTCCATGTTACTTACACCATAAAACTTTTTGTGGGCTTTATCATAACAAATATCTTATATATGTGATTGATAACATAAATCTTTCCCTATTTTTGTTATGTATTCAATTTCTTGATCCAAATATTGGGGACTGACAAAGCACAATGGTCATAAAATCAAAGAAGACAAAATTGACATTTTGATGTTAAGATGGTGGCCTGAATAGAAATGAACATAAGTTAAGTTTTTGGTTGGTTTCCTATAAATGCTGAATTTACATTGAAATGGTTCTCTATGTATCAGAACATCTAAGAAAGGGAGGCAATTGTCTTTTTTCAATTCAAGAGTAAACTTAATTGATGGTACCGGGTTATTTAATTTAGAGAATAAATCATTTATGTCAATACCAGCAGGCAGAACAGCTAAAATATCATAAACATATCTATACCACTTTACAGGAATATAAATGATATTAGGTAAGTAGCGTTTTTCAAAGAATTCCATGTGCAAATTTGAGAGGAGTGGTGGTAAAGGGTTTCCCATTGCCATGCCAAATATTTGTTGATAAAATTCACCATTGAATGTAAACTTAAATCACAAATGTTCAAAGTAGTGAGTTAAATAATGTGACTTAAAGGTAGAGGTAATTCATGCTGATTTAGTTCATTACTTTAGTAAAAACAGAACATACATCAAAACTAACGAATCTATCAGTGGGGCAAAGAGTAATTTTGTTTAATTCTTCAACTAAATCTAGAGAATTATATGTAATGAGAATCGGAGATGGTTCCAAGTAACGGGGACAAGATATTAGTGATATATTTCGAAAGTTTATATGAAATTGACCCAACAGTACTGATAATAGGCCGCATAGGGTTATTTTCTTTAAGCGTTTTGACTAATCCGTACAGGTAAGATAGCGAAGGAGATTTGACTGAAAATTTGCCTAGTAGTTGTGTTTTATCTTTAAGGATATTTTTCACTGTGCTATTAAAGTTTTTTATGACTTTATCAAGGGGATTTTTTGTTAGTTTTTTATAAGTCACATCATCATCCAGTAGGGCTTGCATACGTGATATGTAGTCAGCATTATCTAAAATTACTATAATATTTGACTTATCAGCTTTTGTAATGTGGATAGCATTGTCCTTTTTAAGATCGGTCAGACTTTTCTTATAGCGAGCAGGGAAGTACTTTCATGCT
>NC_061100.1:109621451-109626451 GCF_015104395.2 Macrobrachium nipponense | reverse complement strand
AAATGCATTATTCGTACATATGAGAGATTTAGATCATCCTATTAACTGGAGTCAAGCAAGAGCCTTAATCCCATGTAATGACAGTTAAAAGGAATATCATTGAATCTTGTTTCAAGTCAAATAATGGAAATGTTCTAAATTTAAGTCTTGGTTTATTTAAACTTGGTGCTTTCATAATGAAGAAAGTTGTAGATAAATATAAGCAACCAAATTAATATATTAAGTTTTTACATGTTTTGAATTGAACAGATAATTTGTAGTTTCCATTAGGGTTAAATCTATGTTTTGATTTGTGACCGTGTGATATCCGATAATCCTGGATTATCTTCTTAACATTTGCCCTTATGACAATTAACCATCTGGTATTTTTGATCTATTGTTTACCTGATAACTTTCTCTCCAATTGTATTTCATTCGTTCCTTGACAATGTGTTAGGAAAGACGAAAGAAAGAGCTGATTCTTGGCTATTTCGTTTTCCTGTGGTTCGCATATATATATATATATATCTATATATATATAATATATCTAATATATATATATATAATTATATCTAGATATATTTTCTATACTATATTTATATTAGATCCCTATCTATATTATATATATATCGGATAATATCTTACAGGATTAGTTATATGCTATATATTATATATATATACATAGATATATATATCAATATCTATATATCTTATATATCTATAATATATATATATATATAATATAGTATCTATATTATATAATATATATATCTATAGTAATTTATATATACTAGTATTATATCTAATACGATATAAAATCTATATATATATATAAATATTATATATTATATATCTATCTATATATATATATATATATATTATATATATATATTATATCATATATATATATATATAGATATATTATTATATTATTTATATATAGAATATTTTATTATTATATTCTCTTATATATATATATATATATGATATATATATATATATATATATACATATATCTATATATATATATTAATATATATAATATATATATTATATATTTATAACATCTATATATATTTTTATTATATATACATATATTATATATATATTTATATATATATCTATATATATCTATATTATATATGTTTTTTTTATATTTATATTTATCTTATATACATATATTATTATATATATATATAATATATATATAATATAAATATATCTACTAGTATATTACATAATAATATCTGTATCTCATATCACTAGATATAATATATATCTCTATATTCTATATCTCTCTTATATATATCACATCTCTAGATATCTATCTATCTATATATATTTCTAATCCATATATATCTCTATATCTCTATCTATATATATATATATATATATATATAATCTATATATCTATATAATATTGTCTCTACTCGCTATATACTCTACTACATATTATATATACATCTATATTATTATATCTAATAATTTAATATCTATCTCTCTATATGTAATATATCATATATATCTCTCTATTCTAAATATATTATCTATATATATCTAAATATATACATCTATATTTCTATCTATCTCCCTATCTTCTATATATGTATATATATATCATATATCTATATATAATATATATCTATAGATTATATAATTATATATCTCTATCTCTCTCTATATCTTCACATCTCTATATCGTCTCTCTCTATATTCAATATCTATATATATATATACCTGTATATATACTCTCTATAATATATATATATATATACTATTATATCTCTATATCTATATATATATCTATATCTATAACTATATCTATGTATATCTCTCTTCTATATCATCTATATAGATATTTGTTATATATGCATTCTTATATATCTATATATATCTATATATATATTCTATCTCTCTATACAATTATATATGACTATAATCGATCGTTATCATATATATTTATATATATATAATATATACAATATATATATATTATATATATATACATATATATATAGATATATATATATATATGCTATATATATATATATAGTATTATATATTAGATAAGATAGATTAATATATAGATAAATATTGATATATATATACATATATATATATATATAGATAGATATATACTATAGATTATACATAGATCATATGTATAGTATTATCTATATATATTATAATAGATATATTTTATATATCTATATATATATAATATATAGAGATATATCCAGTATATATATATATAGATATATATATACAATATATATATAGTAGATATATATATATATTCTATAGATAGATGTATAGATGATATATATATGTAGATATATATATATAGGAGTATATATATTATATATATATATATATATATATATATATATATATATATATATACCTATATATATATATATATATATGTATATAATATATAGTATATATAAATATTATATATATATCAATATATTATATAGATATATATATATATAAATGATATATATATATTCTAATATAATAATATATATATATATATTATTTTAATTTTTTTATTATAATTTATATATATATATATATATATATATCTTATATATATATACATTATATATATTATATATATATATATATATATATATATATATTATATATATGGATATATAATATATATACTATAATATTATATATATATATATATATATATATATATCTATATATATATATATATAAATTATATATTATTAATAATATATATATATATATATTAATATATAAGATATTATATATCTATATATATATATAATATATATTATATATAATTAGCTATATATAATATATATATAATATATATAGAATATATATATATATAAATATTATATATTATATATATATATATATATATATATATATATATATATTATATATATTATATATTATACATATATATATATATATATTATATATAGATATTATTTATAATCTATATTATTATTAATATAATCTATTTTATTATATATATATATATATCAAAACAATACAAATGTCCTTTACAATATCTGATTCGCTCTACTTCGGAATTAATATTTTTTCATATATGCTTAACCGATGGAATTGCATTAACGATAATAGAATTGGCGATCGACAGGCGCGAACCAGCGACCTCTCAATTCCAGGACTGGCAGTGAAGCCTTGGTTTAAGGCTTCACTGCCAGTCTTTGATTGAGAGGTCGCTGGTTCGTGCCTGTCGATCGCCAATTCTATTATCGCTTAATAAATTTCCCCCTCGGTTAAGCATATATGAAAATATATTAATTCCGAGGTAGAGTGAATTAAATATTAAAGGACATTTGTAGTTCGATATATATATAAATCACGGTATATATATATACAAAAATATATATATATATATATATATATATATATATATAATATATATATTATATATATATATATATATATATATATATATATATGTAGTATATATATATAAATATATGTATATAATATATATATAATATATATATATATTATATATATATATATATATATATCTATATAATATATATATATATATATATATATAATATATATACATATATATATATATATATATATATATATATACGTATATATATTTATATATGTAGTAAATGTAATATATATATATATATATATATATATATATATATATATATATATATGTTTATTTATATATATATATGTATGTATATATATATATATATATATATATATAAATATAAATAAATATATATATATATATATATATCAATTAGGCCATTGTTCCAGGTATAACCCCCTTTATTTAACTGCTCATTGCATTGCTTTACGCTAATGAAAATTTCCCGAATGGCTACCCAGTCGCTGCGATTGACTCTTCCAGTTTCATTGGTGATTTTTAAATTTAGAATAATTTATATTTCGCGTTCTTTGTTGCTTCAGGAACATGAGGATTTGCGTTATTATTTTAATTTATTAATTTTTTCCCTATTCGCTTCTCATAACAATGAGAAAGATGAAACGACTTTGTATGGACACACACATCGCGCGCGCGCGAATATAATATAATATAATATATATATATATATATATATATATATATAGTATTATATATATATAATATATATATATATGTGTGTGTGTGTGTGTGTGTGTGTGTGTGTGTGTGTGTGTGTGTATGTGTATGTGTGTTTGTGTTTGTATGTGTATATACATATAGATGTAATTTCTCTTTAGCTCAGACGCTATTTTTTCTTGTGGCGATAACTTTTCTTACAGAAAGGTTTCTTTGACGTTCAAATTAATTCTAGGAGAAACCCATCTTATTCCGATATGTTTCAGTTCCGTGAGAGAGAGAGAGAGAGAGAGAGAGAGATGGAGACGAGAGCGAAGGAGAGAGATTGAGGATGGAGGAGAGACGAGAGAGAGAGAGAGAGTAGGCATTTGCCCGTGGTTTTTGTATTATTTTTATTAGTTTAGTGTAAATGTCTTTTTTTTACCTATTTTTTCGTCTCATAGCCTGACAAATCGTGCCTGCTGGAATTCATCAACCTCAAATACATTAACAGAGCCCCATTACTATAGACGTCCTCATGAACGAAACATTATATTTTTCTTATCTCTCCTTCACTGAAGCTACACTTTCGTCTTCCTAAACTGGGTGAAATCGGAGGCTACTTTGTTAGGGGTTGAAGATCTCTGAATTTTGGTCTATCACTTTTCAGTGCAATCCAGTCTCATGACTCTTGCTTTTGTTGCGTTTACTAGTTTTCTGAAAAGAATCCTATTTGTCTGTCTGTCTGTACTTTCTGCCCGCCCTCAGATCTCAAAAACCACCAAGACTACATGGCTGTAAATCGGTATGCTGAGCACTCATCCTCCAATTATCAAATATACCTAATTTCAGCCCTCTAGCCCCAGTAGTTTACATTTTATTTAAGGTTAAAATTATCCATAATCGTGCGTCTGGCAACGTTACAGGCCAGGCCAGGCCACCACCTTGC
>NC_061100.1:109613951-109618951 GCF_015104395.2 Macrobrachium nipponense | reverse complement strand
ACTGAACTACCAATCCAATTCATTTGGTGGTTGTTTTCATTTAAATGAATGAATATTGCATTAGATGTTTGCCCAGTTTTTACAGAATATTTATGTTGGCTTAATCTTACATCTAAGCCCTTGCTCAACTGTCCGAGATAAAAAGAAGGGCAGTCCATACATGGAATTTTATAAATTATGTTGTTGCTTTCCCTGGGGCCATTTTTTTTATTAACATTCCTTTTAGTGCTCCCTAAATCCTTGCTGCCACGCCGTCTAAGAAGGTATGACAATCACCCATTCAACGAATTTAGTGCCATGATGTTGAAACAGCACATAGCAGCCGCCAAGTAAGAAGAGAAAGAAAAATTCAAGGAATTGGAAAAAACAAGGATCTCTTTTAATCATTCCATCCCGGCTGATTGGAAGGACTTGCTGCGATGTGAAATTTACGGAAAACTATGTAGGACTACAGATGCCCTGAAAAGGAAACTCGACAGAAAACTATAAAATCTTATTGATAGCAGTGATTGGACTAATTGTGCACGTCAAGATTATGTTGAAACCTATCAAGTAAACAAATAAGTGAAAATGTTGTGAGCGCACTTGCATATGGTTTATCTTTCTTTATAATAAGTCGCCCTTCTGCTTTAATGATTGCATCATCCCTAAATAAATTTGAAAAATATTGTGATCTTCCTCAAAATCATTTTGACATAATTAAAGGTATTGTTTACGGAACTGCCAATGTTATGCATGAAAGTAACTTCCCTGCTAGCTATAAGAAAAGTCTCACCGATCTTAAAAAGGACAATGCTATCCACATTACAAAAGCTGATAAGTTAAATAGTATAGTAATTTTACATAAAGCTGACTACATATCCTGTATGGAAGCCCTACTGGATGATGATGTGACTTATAAAAAACTAACAAAAAATCCCCTTGATCAAGTCATAAAAAACTTTAATAGTACAGTGAAAAATATCCTTAAAGATAAAGCACAACTACTAGGCAAATTGTCAGTCAAATCTCCTTCGCTACTTTACCTGTACGGATTAGTCAAAACTAACAAAGAAAATAACCCTATGCGGCCTATTATCATTACCATCTCTGATTCTCATATATATAATCCTCTAGATTTAGTTGAAAAATTAAACAAAATTACTCTTTGCCCCACTGATAGATTCGTTAGTTTTGATGTATGTTCTCTTTTTACTAAAGTCCCTATAAACTCTATTTTAGAATATCTTAGTAATGAACTAACTCAGCATGAATTACCTCTACCTGTAGGTCACATTATTTTACTCACTAGCTTGTGCATTTGTGATCGTATGTTTACATTTAATGGTGAATTTTATCAACAAATACTTGGCATGGCAATGGGAAACTCTTTATCACCAATCCTCTCAAACTTGTACATGGAATTTTTTGAAAAACGCTACTTACCTAATATCATTTATATTCCTGTAAAGTGGTATAAATATGTTGATGATATTTTAGCTGTTCTGCCTGCTGGTATTGATGTAAATGTTTTACTCTCTAAATTAAATAACCAGGTACCATCGATTAAGTTTACTCTAGATGTTTTGCTACATAGATAACCATTTCAATATAAATTCAGCATTTATAGGAAACCAACCAACAACTTAACTTATGTTGATTTCTATTCAGGCCACCATCTTAACATCAGAATGTCAATTTTTCTTCTATGTTTTTACGAGCATTGCGCTTTGTCAGTCCCCAATATTTGGATCAAGAAATTGAATACATAAGAAAAATAGGGAAATTTTTATGTTATCCTTCACATATATTAGATATTTGTTATGATAAAGCCCACAAAAAGTTTTATAGTGTAAGTAACACGGAGAAAGAAAATTCTAGGAACATTCTTAGTTTACCTTATTTTAATGGATTTGAAACCATCAAATCATTGTTAAAAGCCTTTAAAGTCAACCTTGTTTTTTCCTATAATAACACACTAAAAGGAATGTTAATGAAAAATGGCCCCAGGGAAAGCAACAACATAATATATAAAATTCCATGTATGGACTGCCCTTCTTTGTCTATCTCAGACAGTCGAGCAAGGGCTTAAAAGTAAGATTAAGCCAGCATAAATATTTTGTAAAAACTGGGCAAACATCTAATGCAATATTCATTTATCTAAGTGAAAACAATCACCGAATAAATTGGATTGATAGTTCAGTAATTGCAAGGTCAGAAGATGTCTTATCACGAAATCTTTTAGAATCTGCAACAATACAACTTACTTCACATCGTAATTTTAATATAAGTCGTGGCCTGTTTCATTTAGACCCTTGCATTTGTAACATGTTTAAGAATGAACTCAAATATATAATTACAAACTTAAATACAAATCAGTTGCCTTAGAGATAAAATTCGTTGCATATGTATGTTTAATATGTATCGTGAATATGTATTGTGAATAAGTTTTTTTTACCAAAGTTCTGAATAGCTGTCACCCTATATTGAAGTGGAAATCTCTCCCAAACACCCAGACTTCCATGAACATATATAGGTGACTGTACCAAACGTAATCCAGGAATAAGTCTGCAATTAATTGAAACTATTTTTCTACGTATACTGGCTCATTTATTTACGTAATTTCATCAACACCTTTACGTAGTTACTTTTCTTTGATATCTGAGTATTTTAAGATATTGCAGTTTACTTCATCTGTGCTTGTAAATTGAAAATAACATGATTTTATCATAGCAATTATTTGAATTCATAGGGATGAAAAGCGATGGCAATTCATTATACTATTTCATTTTCCACTTAGAATTTTATCCTAACTATTTTACACGTTTGTCATGACTTTGTCTATTTCTATAAGAGAGGGTAAATTAACATTTCATTACAAGATGCCCTAGGGTGAAAGACGTACTGACCCGCCGAGTACTTTTATATTTCTAAAAAATACTGTTTTTTCTTCTGAAAAGTCCTCTATGAATTAAAGAGTACTTGCACCTCCTTTGACGTTCTGCGGACGTTGGAGCAATGTGAGTTTCTCGATGGATTGGCTCTTCTCCAATTAATTAAAGCACTGACAGTTTATATACTGGCGTGGAGTGGCAGTCTCATTTTATCGCCTGTTGCAGATAATAAATTGAAATGAAATATTGAATGTGTGTGTCGCCTCTTAATCATATACATGGGTACACACTAACATACTTATTTCACATCTTGAGTGTCGCCCAATGAACGCCTAGTTTTACAACTGTGGATGGAGGTATTTGTATTATAAATCTATTAAGGGATTAACTATGGACAGAAGGCATTTCTAAAAAAATAAAGTCGAAAATACAAACTACAGCTCATTTAATCGATTGTAACTTCTATTTTTGTAATAAGTTAAAATTAAATATGATTAGGTAATATTAAAAAAATAAAATCCAAAGTCGTCTCATTTGAAAAAAAAAATCATGTGAGGAACTGAAATCACTTCGTCAAGGTGATATTTCCTACCTTTCATCAACTGAGAGATACGAATCGGACCATTTTCCGAAATTTCCGTTCACTCGCCTCTTGATCAAAGCACTGAAGCAGATACATAAAAGTTATTAGGCCTCTATGATGGGTTACAGATAGAGTGGAGTTACTGAAGAATAGAATTCAGTGCATAATCATACGTCTGTGTATGTGTGTCTGTTTTGATTTCAAATAGAATGTTTCGTGCATGTTGCAATTCATTTCAGCTCGATTATCTATCTTACGCCAATTCTTTTTATGCAACGCATCATTTCATTAAAACATACAATAATTCTCTAAAACAAAACTCAGTTTTTTTTATTAATATAAATCGAGATCAGTGTGAAAGAGCATAACTCATTGTTCTTTTAATGTATCTAACCTGCCTGCCTTTGAGATATTATCGCCATCATTGGGGAACAGACCTCCAGTAAATTTATCTTTAATTGACTAACGAAAACTAAAGTAAATAAATTAAGTGTCGGCAAGAGAGCTGGGAAACAGAAGGTTGAACAGTCATAAGAAACAGAAAAAAAAAAGACATTATCGACTTACTTGGGCAGTGAAGGTTTACCCTAAGGTTGTGGCGCAATTAGAACCTCCAAATTTCAATGCATTACTATCCTAAAACAACTCACCAAGTACTATAAACATGTACTTATATTTTCACCTGTTCATTTATCAATCTCTCATTTTATCTTCCCTTTCTATTAACTGACCACATCCTTCTGTTTTTCCTTTTATTGTCTTTAATTTCTACCGAATGAACACCATGTTCTTTGGAAGTTAGACATTCAAGTCAATGGCCCCTGTACGCTTGTTACATATAAATAGGATTTATCATCTAATAATAATAATAATAATAATAATAATAATAATAATAATAATAATAATAATAATAATAATAATAATAATAATAATATATTCTGAGAAATGATCTGCTTCCAAGACATGTGCAGCCAAGAGAACGACGATATATTATAATATTGTTTTCTATAAAGCTGACAGACAAGGGATCTTTTCTCTTGAAAATACTGTCATTAATCTTCCACTTACTTCTAGCATAATCAGGTTCAAAATTCTCACAGCTGAAGAATGAAGGCTTCAACCTCTTGTTAACGTGTCTTCGATCAATAATCCTTGCTTGCGTTATTCACATTTACTTCCTGTGTCGTGCCGCCTTTTGCTTGCGATTGGCAATGCGTTGTTCTTACAATGAATGCTCTCTCTCTCTCTCTCTCTCTCTCTCTCTCTCTCTCTCTCTCTTCGAAAGGCCATGAACTTTGGATTGTTTACTACAAGGTCAAAATGAATTTTATGTTAAAAATTTAAGAGGTTTTACAACAAATTTATGTACGTATATGTGTGTGTATGTATATGTATGTGTGTGCAGAAATAAAAAAAAACACTTTATTATGAGAAAACATCTGCTTAATGCTTCCACGAAGTTATAAGGCTATCATTTAGATTTCCATAAATTTCGGATTCTGCGGAGCTTCCGATTCCACTCGGTAGAGGCGCCTCCACAAAGT
>NC_061100.1:109583951-109608951 GCF_015104395.2 Macrobrachium nipponense | reverse complement strand
TGACCCGAAAAGACTGCTTTTGCAATACTGACAAATGCTGGACATTTCAATTTGGAAGGACAATTCGGTGAGTTCTGTTTTCTGGCTTGGTTAAAACAGTCGAGGATGTAACAAGACTTCAATGAAAGTGGTTAACAAATTGCAGAGGAAACTGAATTTTGACTGCTCCATGATAAAATTTCGTTAATTGTCTTCTTTTTATGTTGAATAATACGAAGGTTAAGATCAACTTAATCCAAGAACGGATTCATTTTAACATCTACTTATGAATGCCAGAGAAAATAGTAAATCTTCCTTGTCGAAAAAAAACCCCCAGTATTTAGTAACTGATATTTGTCTTCTATTTGGCAATCAACGCAGAAATGTAAAAATATAAAAATATACACATTTCTTTACCAGTAAGGTTTTCCTCATATGACACCGGAAACGTAAGCTTTCCGATTGCGTGGTTGAATAAAGTATTTGCATTTTCTAAAGTGGCTTACATTAAAAAATATCCAGAACTAATCCCTCCGACCAGCAACAAAAGCAACGAGAGCACAACTACAATCCACCCTTCTTGTTTATGTCCTGAACCACATAGCAACATCATATACTATATATTATATATATATATATATATATATATATATATATATATATATATATATATATATATATATATATATATATAATATACAATCTTTCTTCTTTATTTTTTTTCAGAATTCCCCTCCCCACCCCCTACACAAAGATGAAGAGAAAAATCTTCAAACCAAACCTCTGAAAAGATGGCAGAGGATGGACAGAATGTCTCAAGCTTCAGGAAGCAGAAAATCTCCACGAAATTTAGGAGGACGAAATTGCTGTAGTCAAGGACGTGGAAATTAACTAATATTATGAAAGCTTTCGCTTTTGTTTCTTCTACTTATAGAGTTGTTTACTACTACTGTTTCGATGTTCAATTTCATCACTATATCAAAACCTGGGTTATAACTATCTGAACGGGAGCCTTTATTATCATAGGCATCAAATCATCTGTTAATAGCCCTTCTCTCTCCCCTCTCTCTCTCTCTCTCTCTTCTCTCTCTCTCTCTCTCTCTCTCTCTCTCATCTCTCTCTCTCTCTCACAAAAACTTTGTGACCTTCGTAAAGCATTCTGCAGGAAATGAGGTAATATTTTCTCCTTTTTTTCTGTATATTCCTTAGGACGAGATCTTTTCGTGACTGGGGAAATTACGCTTGACTGGTCCATTCTCCAGGGCGGACGAAGAGCCAGACCCTTAGCCAGGAGACAGCAGATAATCCCCTTGCCAGTCCCCGTCGGTCTCATTGAATGTGGAAAATGAATCGTGTCGACAGAGACCAGAAAGTTATCTTGGGTAACTCGTCGGTGTTTATCGTTGTTATGACCTCAAAATGCAATTATTTATTTCAGTACACTTCTTAAACTTTATTGTCATTATGAAACAAGTAAAAAACGCGCCGAAATTTCTTCGACGCAATTGACTTTTGTGTACAGCGTATTATGCTGTATGAAACTCTCGACGTACTGCATTATAAAACTTCCAGCCGCGACATGGCAGAGCTCAGTTGCTCCCCAGATTCGGTCAAGTGACGATGCGTTGTTGGCTGGCACCGCTAGACGCACGATCCATGGCTAACTTTAACCCTAAATAAATTAAAAACTACTTAGGATTGAGGGCTGCAATTTGGTAGGTGTGGTGATTGGAGAGTAGATGATCAACAAACCAATTTGCAACTCTCTAGCCTCAGGCGATATTTAAAGATCTGAGGGCAGACACAAAAATGGCAGTCGGACAGACACACTCATCTCAATAGTTTTCTTTTACAGAAAACTAAAAATGTCCATAGCAGTATGAATCTGGAAATGGAGAAACAAGTTTCTCTATAAATATATTTTGAAAATAAAACTGCAGAAACTCATTCGCCATCGTACATTTCTCAAAACTTCTCTACAGTTTTATTCTCATAGTATATTTTACAGTCATTAATATATGATGTACCGTCTTTTAGTCTTCTATTAAATTCCAACTCCAGATAAACTTACGTATATTCAATTTCATTGTTCTTCATAATTTTGAAACCGTCTACTGCATTAATTATTCTTTCTCCATCTAATGTGATGCCATGCCTCAGTGCAGAGTATATATCCTCATCAGTCCTGCTTCCCTTACATTTATCTGAAGATTCGATCTCGTAATAATGTATGTAAATTAATTTTACAGAGTCCTTGGCAGGATTTTTTTTCCAGATCAAAAGCTCGATAGGATAACGTTCCCGATTGCGATTCGAGGCAGAAAGAAATTCCTACGATAAAGAATAAGCCTACGGCATAGAGACGTTATATAGTATATCCAATAACCACAACAGAAGGCTGGCTTTCCTCTGCCAGATGGTTTCCTCATTATAAACGATATTCTCTCGATATCAAAGAGGCCAGGAAAAGTCCCCGTCATTCTAGAGGGCCAATATAAGGACGTGAGAGGTTGATCCTATTTTCCCTCGGATCCAGAAAGTTCTTTAGGGAACTTTCCATCGTAATGGACACATTTCCATGAAAATAAGGGAAGCAGGAGACAAGGTGAATATATAAAGATGGGGAGATTGACTTCTAGTAGGTTGATCTGATAGCATTAAAAAGTTGCCTAGCCTCAATACGTGAGAGATATAGAGCAACGCATTCTCGAATTACCTGTTGGGAAGTTTGTTGGTTTAGTTAAGCCTTGGTTCGATGTTCAAGGAGGATATGATGTCTGATGTGGATCTGTGGGGCCTGTACAATCAATAAAGACAGAATGACTTCATAGACTTCGTGTGTAATATACCATGAATACGACACAAAAGCCATCCCCAGATCTTTCATCAACAAATAACCTTCATGCTTGGAATGTTGTGGCACGCCATTATGATTACTTTCTCTCTCTCTCTCTCTCTCTCTCTCTCTCTCTCTCTCTCTCTCTCTCTCTCTCTCTCTCTCGTGGTCAAATTACCAACGAATGGCATAGGGGTACAATTATGAGTTAAATTACTCTCCATTTTTTGCAAGCATTTTAGCTGATAAGCAATTTACCTTTGGCTACTTATACGACATATAAACTAAATATAAACAACACCTAATATCAAGTTTTACGTCAATGAAAACAAATTCATAAATCGGTGAATAAATAAAGCTTGAGCACTGAAAGCAATCCGCCATTTATAATCTAGGTGTGATAGTGAACTCGCCCTCACCCCTCCCCCCGAACTTAAATTTTGGCAGTGACAGTAACTGGATGCATTCATTTTTTTTTCTCTCCAACGTGACATTACTTTTGGCAAGAGGGTCTTCTGATTAGCTATATTTGACTGATATAAGCTGGATAAGGTCTTTAGAGATTGAAGAGAAGAAAAAGCCGAAGAGTCCTTATAAACCGAGGCTCTTAGATTGTTTGGAATGCAAAGACATCTCTATATCTTAGCTCTCTCTCTCTCTCTCTCTCTCTCTCTCTCTCTCTCTCTCTCTCTCTCTCTCTACAAAGAGAGAAAGAGTATCTTTGTAAAAAGACGAACACTTATTTTGCTTTTTAGAATTGCTCAGATTTAAAGGAAAACAATTATTATTTTAATGTTTTCTACCTAAATATCCATTTGCATATTGGTGATTGCTATTTGATAATGTTTTCAGTGACAGATCATATATGTGTATATATATATATATATATATATATATATATATATATATATATATATATATATATGTATGTATGATATATATATATATATATATATATATATATATATATATATATATATATATATATATATATATATATATCAAGTATCAAAGTTAAATAAAGAAATCTGAGGAAACGGTTTTAATCAAGTAAGTGTGGCGATATATTCTGAGGACTGACAATGGTATCATCGAATCGTTTTAAATTGGTCTCACAAAAAGGCAGTGGCAATAAAACTTAGACAATATTTGATTAATTTGGAAATATGTGCACAAGGTATCTCTAGATCCTCACAAAACTGAAGCATTGTGTATCTAATTAAAACAGTAATGATGTAATGCTTTCTGCGAACAGACGCAGATAATATGGGAAATATGAGACACTGATTGGAAATGAAATTAAAAAAATTCAGATATGGGAAAAAAAGAACAATCATGAAAAGAAGAAATAGTTCCAGCATCGGACGAAACCAACCATAGACGCTATTGAGCAGTAGGAGAGATATAGTTTTTGCAATGAAAGACTCATTAAGACCGTGGAATATAAACATTGCCTCAGCTACTGAGCACTGTGACGCCGTGGATGTGAAAGAGATAGTGTTGGAGTGAGAAAATAGACACAGCAAATATTTCGACGTGAATTTGTATTAATACTCGAGGGACACATTTCAGAGACCGCCTGTTGACAGATGAGATGCTCAACTTTGCTGACATTGCAACGATGGAAGTCAGCGGATTTGCATGAATTGAAATTCTCCGATTATTCGCAAAAGTCAGGGTGAATGAAGGGTAGATGAATAAATGTATAAGCGTTATAGTAGAAATATGAAACATCTATAAATACGCGTCAAATTTTTCACAATGGGTAAGATAAGAAACCTTTTATACATGAATGAAAATGAACCAGCAAAGACAATTCTTCATACAATCTCCCGTTCCGTGATTTAGTGGGAATTTACTTCCTGACTTGATTAGACCTTAGCCAAAACCTAATTGCTTCTCTCTCTCTCTCTCTCTCTCTCTCTCTCTCTCTCTCTCTCTCCTCCCTCTCTCTCTCTCGTCTCTCTCTTTCCTCTCTCAAACCTCTCCTCTCTCATCTCTCATCTCGTCTCTTTCTCCTCTCTCTCTCTTCCTCTTATTCAATTTTCAAAATGCTGCCATGCCGCTGAGAATTATTTTGTCGCTGTCATCCCAACATTTTTCTTAATAAAGGATCTATAGAGATGACCATTATGAGCCTTTTTATCTCGCTCTTTGAATGATTTTCACACTAATTAACGTTCTGTTAAGGTGCCGTTTCATCTTCTCACAACTGAAGGTTTATCAAAATATATTTTAGCAATTCCACGGATTTCGTTGCACAAGTTTTGGAACGTTCACTGACATTGTCAATAAAAGATTACTATGTAATGAAATTGTCTCTCTCTTCCTCAACCTAGTTCACAACAATTACACCATCTGTGAAAAGAGACGTCAGCCAGAGCGATCATAATTCAGCAAATTTATCCTACCTTGATTACCGATTACCACCATTTTGTCACCCTGAGCGTCAGGGAGATTTTCTGACTTGTGGATCTCAAGATATTTCGTCCCTCTTTCCCCATCGCCTAAAAGGCTTGGCGTGAGAGTAAATTTTCTATTTATTCATTTATTTTTTTCCACCCACTTTTGTGCTTATTTAATTTAACCCATATCTAAGTCTATGTATGTCGAAAACGACACCTGCATAAAACAGTCAGAGAGAGAAAAACTTTCCCACATTGGTATGATATTGAGTTAAGGAAAGTATAAATGACATTCATTTATACTTTCCTTTGTCAAAAGGAAAGTATAAATGAATTTATACTTTCCTTGTCAAAATCGAAATCACTTTTCAAATATGAAGTTCATTATCGTTCAATATATGCACGGAAATTCTTGTTACCTCTGAATATTACTGCGGAGGAATAGTGAATTATTAATAATCATATTTATTTCACCTAAATCACAGTAACCTCAATTTACACATCAAAATAATTGTTCTTCTTCAGTGAGTCAGCAGTTTCTGAAATATATTCTCTTCATAAAACGGTTTAGTTTAAATCATATAGAAGCTTAATTTGTTTTAAATAAGTGAAACATTCATTGAGTGTTCAAAACTTAAAGCTTAAAAGATCTAATTAACTAGAAAAGAGATTGGAATATTTGTTACAGAGCATGAATACATATTCATCCACGTGTAACTGCAAAATAGGATGTGCAGAGTAATGAGTAAAAAGCTTTTCTCATTAATAAATCAATTTCAAACTCAAAAAAGTCAAATCTTTATCGGTATATGGCTTCGTAGTCTTTGTGAAATAAAACACATGAATGGAAAAAAATTAAGTGAAATCGAATGGAAAAGAATGGGATTTCATACCTGTTAAACATTATCGAATAATGTTTTATAGACCTTAAAAAGAAAAAATACTCAATTTTCATATCAGTAGAAAATGAAATGAAAATACAAATGCATAATGATAATTCCATTTATATATTTTAATGCATTACATAATGAATATCAAATTGACCTACTAGCTATTTGAAATTCCGTTGTTCCATATAACGGTTAACTTTGTATAATATATAAACCGTTTTCTACTTTAAAAATACCATAGAATGTTGAAAGCATCAAGCGTTTTGAGATCAGTGGATTGTGAGATGTATTAGAGAACATAAATACACATAATAAATAATAAAAGTAAACATGAAAAGAGAGGAGATTTTCGCATTATTTTTTGTCTTCCCTCATTGGGTAGGCGCCGACATAGAGAGAGAGAGAGAGAGAGAGAGAGAGAGAGAGAGAGAGAGAGAGAGAAGCTAGTGAAATCTGGACTGTTTTTAATTTCAAGACTCAGAAAAGTGGGAATCTTCCAAGGTCAACGACCCATTCTCATCCTTCACCACAAAGTGCTGAAGTTTATATAAAGTTGAGCGCCTTCTTCAGGCAATAACCCTCTTGATGAGGCGGAAGTTCTCATAGGAGCCACACTAAACAGCAGTCGTGCCCGCTTCTTGGACTCTTTCCCCAGATGCTGCTTGCGAAGGCAGTGCTGCTGTTGCATTTGTTCTTGCTGCAAAATAAAAAAATAAAATAAAATAAAAAAACAGCACATGGTTGTCATCTAAACCAAATTTCTGTCTTATTCCCTAAAGTAATCAAAAGCATTTTTTTCAGTATTCCTTTTTTCCCGTAATATTTTTTTTTTATTTGAAGTGCATTTATAATTTGTATTTCAGTCAGGAAAGGGTATGCAGTTTCAAATCTCTCAAGTCACCTTAGCTTATATTTGTCTGATTTTATACGTAAATAACGCCTTGTTTTACAGATGGCACATGCTATTCCATATATAATAATCAAACGAAATATTCTTTATCTATTCTATTTGGAATACTGCCAATATATGTGCCATACAGCACCCGATGCTTTTCCGCTCGTTCGTAAGTATTGAATAACTAGCAATTTGTTTCATGAACAGCATTCCCTTTTCTCTTGACTGTATTAACTTTCTTTAAGGTAGAGATGGGGATTGCCAATTTCTTTGTACCTCAGTATCAAGATATTTGTAATACTTTTGCACGTCCTTTACCTCTGCCATTCTTCCTTCCGTTACATGGTCTTTCTTATATTGGGTACGAACCAATTGGGAACTTCGTATCAAATGAATTAGAAACTACGACTGAATGGAATGAGAATTCAAATATTGAAATAAAAAAAATCATTTGCCTTTCGACAGAAATAAAAGAAGACAACCATCAGTCGACCTTCTTCCAAACTGAGAGACATTTGCTTAGTTTCCTTTTTGCTAATTAGCTTATTCGAGTGAACGATTTTGTTTTACTTCTCTCGAGAGACCAATTATTCTTTGCTAGATAGTTGAAAAATTCTCGTTCCATACAGTCTGGATTTCTATCCCATTTGTATTGATATAATAATCAACTGGGTCTTATCTAAGTAAGAAAGACCGCATACAAAAAGGAATATGTTCTTTATGATTTTACTTGTTCTGACTAGAATACAAGTTCTAAGCCTGATTTTAAAATAGATATCACAGGAAGACGAGTATTTAAAAAAAGAATACCTTGAATTATATTAGAGAACAAGTATAAATCTGATAAGGATGATGATCATGATTTTTTTTTTCTTTTTTTCTTATTCTTTTAGGAAGCAACAAAAGCAACGACAGTAGTGTTGAATATCATCTTAAAAGACGTTCTGTAATGACATCAAAAAGCGGCTGATACTTTGAGAAACTTGTTACGATCATTAAATCCTGAAACAGTAAATATGGAGAGATGATTCTCGCTTCGATGTTTCATTGTGTGGTTACTGAGTTATGCTTTTAATGAGGAAATAAACGAATTTCCATCCACCAAATGGAATAGAATAGAATAATAGAAAAGAATGGAATATGGAATGTAGGCAAAAGGCCAGGCGCTGGGACCTATGAGGTCATTCAACGCTGAAATGGAAACCGGCAGTAAAAGTAAAAAGGTTTGGAAGGTGTAACAGGACGAAAACCTGGCAGTTGCACTGTGAAACAATTGTTAGAAGGTATTGGAAAGTAAGACGGAAGAAAGAGAATATCAAAGGAGGTACAGAAAATTAATGAAAGGGATTGCAGGTAAGGGATGGGGGTTGGAGGGGGGGGGGTGGCAGGTAAAGGAACACTACAAAGACCCTTAAGTAAAAGCCTATAGTGTTCTGATGCCTAATTACAATTCATATAGAGGCTTTACATAACAAGCTGTTAATTAATGCCAATAGCGAGGTAATATCGCCACCTGCCTTTGGTCTGAGAAATTCCAATTGCTAAGTTTGAAACGGAAAAGTTCACGTCATGTTAAACGAGGGACTAATATCACACAACTAGACGCTAATGAAAGCGAACCCATATTAGGGATTCTATAGAGCAGGAACCCCGCTGGGACCGACACTACTAAGAAGTCATTCAGAACCTACTTCTAAGGCTCAAGTTAAAAGGCCCTCCAGCGTGAAGCTGTCTGATTAGAAATACTCTCGTCGTTGTTTGTTTACTAAGTGGAGTTTCGAGTGACATTAAATGGCAGGGGATTAGATCTCGTAATGGCCTCAGTCTGTATATAAATCAAATGTATATTTGACGAGATTGTGCCTATATGTATATTCATCACCTCCTTACTTCAACTTTCGCTTGAGTCAAACAAGAACTTCTCTACAGCGAGAAATCTAGAAATACGTAACTTCAAAAATAAGCAACGACCAAATTTAAGATTTTACACTGGATAGTAAACAGAACCATTGATATTGGTGGAATGAGGGAGAAAAGTAAAGACAGACAGAGACAGAACAGAGAAACAAGAATAAAGACTTATGCAGAGGTTCAGAATCCTCAGCGATTTCTCTTATTGACACCTACGTTAGATACGGTTTACCAGATGTCAGTGAAATGACAAATGTCAGTGAAATGAAAGACAGACTCCAATTATACCGCTCATAGATTCCCAAATATATCTTGTCAATCCCTGTACTTAAAAATTGCTCGAATCAGGGTATTTAACGGAAGGTCGTTTAATTAACAGCTTAATTATTAAAGAGAGGCGTAGTGTGTGGAAGGTATTAGCTTCTACAATAACCTCGAAGATTGTGTAGGTGATATTGATGCTAGCGGAAAGCTAAGAGTGTTCACCCAGGTAATGCTGACATAAACACCATCAAAGAAAAAAAGAAAAATCTTCCAAACTCTAGGCCACATCACACTGCAACAGATACGTGTAAACACGTGTAAAACATGGGAAAGAAACATGGAGTGCTGACGGAAACCAAATTTACTTTTATGAAGGATTTGTTTACCCAGTTAACAGTTACAAGGACGAAGTGTGAATAGCAAATATGAATGAGTAAGGATTGAGGCTACGCAGATAGTGTTTTCACGGTATATGCGACACAAGAAGATATGAAGCTGTGTAATTATTAGCTTACTTGGAAGTGCGCCTCCGCTCATTGTAAGATGGTTCTGTAATGTCAAGAGACTTGTGGAAAATAAGTTGGTGAAAAAAGTGTACATTTCGGTAGTACAACGAAGAAGGAGTATAGGCTTGGAAGTAAAAGAGTACGAAAGATAGAGGCGAATGGCACATTTCATTCATGGCGTTCGACAACCTGACTATTCCAGCTGGCTAATTTGACCTCGTTCTAATACGCCGAATGCAAGCTCGAATCCTGCTACGGACGTTAGAATTTATCCATATTCTTCCATTTGGATATAAGGCTTTGAGAATATTGATGTGGAAGTAATAGCAGATTCAAATAAGCATTCCAGGGTAAATATAATGGATGATGGAAGGATAAAACAAGTCATGTGCAGAATAAGTGAAGCAAGTTAGTTGCATAGTATGGTATGAGTAAAGACTTGGAATAAGCTTAAAATGTCCAAGAGAAGCAAAATGGAATTAAAGTATGAATGTTGAATGCTAATTACAAAAAGATAAAGGTTAAAGAATCGATACTGTTAAATTTAGAAGTCTTTCGAGAGAAGAGGACTAATAAACTAGAATGGGTTGGATAAAAATACAGTCGAAGCATGACCGAGTTCAGTCCACTAATGATGAGTATTTTGTGTAGGTGTACGATCTATTTCCAACTGTGTCTTTGCAAATATTTGTTTTCTTACACAGATGCGAGGGAGTAAGAATCTTCCGCAGAAAATCGATGTTCGAACACTGCCTTATGTTAAATTCAAGAATAGTCTATCTTCCAATTCCGATAGTTTCTAAATGTCCCGTGGGAAAATCCTTAGGACAACTTTTTCAGACTGATATTGTAAAAGCCCCTGATTGAGGGGATGAAGTTCATAGAGGCTCAGCCACGGGATCAAGATGTTAGTATGATTGCAGATATAATTCTTCCGTTAGGAAACTTCCTTGTGTCGTGGTGAAGGAAGGTAAGTACTAGGTAGGAGGGGTTTACTTAGATAGCTATACAGCATTCAGCTGATTTAGGGCATCAGGCTTAATTAATATGAAATCCGTTTTTTTAACTCTTTCCTATGGTTGTTATTGAGTTCATGAGTACTGTGTCAAGGAGAAACTTGTGTCACATATTCTGATGAACGGTTAACCAGTTGAGGGTACGTAATACTGTTATAATTGTATGATTTCGTAACTTTTTGAGTATGCGTTTATTTTTCATAACAACTATTTCAGACTACGAGGAGTGAGGAATAAAGGCAATACTCATCTTACCAGTTTATTATTATTTACATCTGAAGCTAAATGAGCTCGTAAGAAATGTGGCTTAGGTTTTACAAAACTCACAAATCACATGTTTTCCAATTTCTTGATGGTCATTTTGAACGTTAGGAAAATAATCCCTTTTCTGTAATTCCGCTCTTTGCCCGTTGTTGTACCCCTGTAAATATATCTCGCATGTTCGTAAAATATCACTTTATCTTTAAAGTTTACCCCAAACCTTAAATGAATTGTCCATTAATTATCAAATCGTTCCAAGTTCCAACACCAAAATATATTTATCTCTAGTGATTCATATGATCGCGTTTTATAAATATGGGCTATAATTTTCCATTCCTCTGTAATATGAATATCTTAATGGACTCCAGTCTCATTAACAAAGATAAACATTAAATAAACAGTAAAACAGTAAATATATATATATATATATATATATATATATATGTATATATATATATATAATATATATATATATATATATATATATATATATATATATATATATATATGTATGTATGTAAAATGGAGGAATGAACAGATTCATCATATTTAACTTCATATGGAGACAGAGTCCGAGCGACAGCTTAAGAAAGCTGATAACTTTTCTGGGATGGTGTGAAATTAAGATGCTTGAGATGCAGGTCAATGGTCGTCCTGTAGGTATGTGAGTTCGAGAGAAGGTGACTTTGAAACCAGTTGAAAGGTAACTAGGCAGAACGGGGGAGACGGCTGCCTTGGGGAGAAAGAGCCTGGATGGCTCTACTGTTAGGAAACAACAAGAGTCTGTCTAGAAATAGCTAGGGAAAACTTAGTTAGGAAAACCACTGGTAGAATATATAGTGAAAGTAGAGTGATGAAGGATCTACCAGAAGTTAAGGTAGAAAAGGGAGTAGATGTGTACAGCATAAGTCTGCACGAATAGCAGTTTTGTAAACCAGCCCAAAACATTGGCACTTGTTTTTGAAAACAGTAAAATGCAAACCGAACCAGAAAATATGAACTTTGACTCCTTCAGTGGGTGGTTACCGTCGAGGGACGAAACCAATCAGACGAATCTAGAGGTGGCACCGGAAGTAAGGATAGCCATTCATAAAGAAGTAGGATGTGTCCTAGAGGAGGAGCTAATTGAAGTAGTTAGGTCGAAACTTCAGTCAAGAACCAGACCTTATACGGGGAGGCTGTGTTCCTTCTCACTCAGTTCCAGTGTAGTGTAGTAGTGTGTAAACTGTATAATTGTGAACTTTATACCTTATTCTAATTATAAGAAAAATCATTAAGTGGTGTTCAACTTGCCCAGTTTCCCAAGGATATCCATGTTTTAAACCTATACATTTCCTCCTGAGAGACTTAGTGAAAGAATAAATAAACTAAATGTTCCTACGAGAGAAGAAACTCAATCGTAACAAGTGATAAATGAAGGTTAGCCCATATAACAGATAACCTTTCAACCATTACCCGTAACAACGAAGTGAACCAGAAGAAGAAGAAGAATAAGAACTTGTAAGTACGCCACGCAATATAACGAATAAAAATAAAAATAAAAGACAGCACAACATAAGTGGTGGCAGCGGTGGGATTCTAAGTGCAAAAAACACCGATATAAAAACACACACACACACACAGTAGAAAAAATTAAACAGAGTGGAAGATATAAAACTGCCAATAAAAGAGCGCTAATACTTAAGCGTCAGAAACATACAAGAAAACCAGTCACGAACTTTACAATTAAAAAGAAGAAATTCCGAGTTCAATAACTTGAAGAACGAAGAAAAAGAAAAAAGGGCAACGAAAAATAATGAAAACTCCGAACAGCGTAGACATAACAACACTCGTCCACGCTACCATTTACTCGATTAATGCTCCAAATTTTAGGAGACTTAGAGGATGTTTCAGTATACCTAGATGATGTAGTCATTTCTAGCAAGGACTTGGATAGTCACTTTAAGACATTAGAAATAGTGTTAGAAAGACTAAAGAGTGCAGGATTAAAGATAAAGATTAAGAAATGTCAATTCATGATGAAATCATTAGAATATTTAGGACATGTCATCAGTGAAAATGGACTGCGTATGCAGGAAGGTAAAATAAAGGCAATTGCAAAATATCCAGCCCCAAGTAACTTGAAAGCCTTAAGAAGGTTTCTTGGGATGATTGGCTACTATCGGCCGTTCGTTAAAGGATTTGCCACTATAGCCAAACCATTAACAGATTTAACAAAGAAGGATGTAGTTTATGAATGGAAGCCAGAACATGAAAGAGTTTTCCAAACACTCAAGGAAATGATGACAAGAAACCCAATTTTAGTGTATCCAGATTTCTCAAAAGAATTTTACTTAGCCTGCGATGCTTCTAGTACAGGTGTAGGTGCAGTTTTAATGCAACAAGGAAAAACCAGAATGAGAGCAGTATATTATGCAAGTAGAGTTTTGAATGCTGCAGAAAGAAATTATAGCACTACCGAACGAGAGTGCTTAGCTCTTTATTGGGGATTACGTAAGTTTAGGCATATATTGCTAGGACATAAAGTCAATGTGCTTACAGATCACAAACCTATTTGTGATCTATTTAAGAAAAGAGCGTTCACAAATAATATGAAGTTTAACAGATAGTTCATAAGTGTATCAGAATTTGCCCCAGAATTTAGATATATCCCAGGAAGATATAACACTATAGCAGATGCTTTGTCAAGGTCGCAAGAAGAAAACGAGAAACAAATCACAACTAATACTTTCTGTTTTAGTTGTCAGATCATAGATCTAGATTTAGAAAGAGTTCAGATCGAACAGCAAAAAGATGCTAACATTAGAAAAATAGTAGGTAAATTAATGCAAAATGAGGATGATCAGTCTGAATTTCAGTTAATTAATGGAATTCTATATAAAACATCAGATGAACCGAATGCTTGTTCACGTTTGTATGTACCTAACACACTAACCAAAGAAGTATTAGAACTAACACACTCTTACAAGTTGTCAGGACATCCTGGAATAAAGAAAACATGTAGAACAGTCACTAGAAACTATTTTTGGCCGAATTGCAATGAAGATGCTAAAAGATTTGTTGAAAATTGTCATATCTGTAACGTACACAAGGGTAACGTAAATGTAAAGGCCCCTCTTGAGAAATATCCATCAGAATTAACTCCGTTTCAAGTAGTTTCAATGGATTTTGTAGGTCCATTTCCAAACACAACTAGAGGTAATCGTCAGATGTTAGTTTTCATAGATTACTTGACTAGATATGTTGAGATAATTCCAGTCAGAAACAGAGAAGCAACTACTGTAGCAGAAGCTCTGAAATCTAGAATAATTACTAGACATTCATGCCCTCAAACATTATTATCTGATAATGCAGGAGAATTTACTAGTGACATTTTGAAGAAATTGTGTGAGTTTTATGAAATTAACAAGTGTCAGGTTACAGCTTATAAACCAAGCTCTAATGGAGCAGTTGAGAGAACAAATCATAAGATAAAGGATGTACTGAAAACTTTAGTAACTCCACAGGCTGAAGATTGGGACTTAATGCTTGAAGACGTACAATTCACTATTAATAACACTGTAAATGAATCTATTGGAGAAACCCCACACTTTCTGTTATATGGTTATCAGAAAAGAATGCCAAATACCTTATTAGACGAAGCAACTCCACCAAGACATACTTATAATTACGAAGACTATGTTGCATGGAAAACAAGACGGACTTTCGAGACAGTAAAAGGCACAAGAGCTCGATTGAAGGTGTTACATCAAAAGTCTAGTAAGTATTACAATTAGAAATCAACAGTACCAGAATTAAAAATAGGTCAACAAGTATATGTGCTTAATCACAAAGTTGAAGGACCTAATGTTTAAGTAAGTCCTAAGTTCCAAGGTCCATATAGAGTAATAGAAAGATTAAAGTTAAATAAATTTAAGCTAATGCATGAATCAACTTTAAATGAAACTGTTGCACATTGGAATCATATTAAAATAGTACATTCCGACATTTGGTCAGAAGAACATTTAAAGAATTTTAAAGATTTAAAGGAGGCAAGTAGTAAGGAAAACAGTAACGTAAATGATTCCCATACTTCATCAGCATTAATGACTCCGAGATACAATTTAAGGAAAAGATAGGACCAAGTGCAACAGGTCAATAACATTGTTGTATAAGGTTTACTGCTTAGAATATATTTGCAGGAAATGGATTTCACTATGGCTCATGGTGAGCGATATCTGCATCTCCCTCTTGCAAATCAAGAAGGGAGCAATCCTAAAAGAACATGGTCATGTGAAGATGATACACGACATAGCGGTTGTAACCATCAACATTACAGCTGTAGACGAACAGCAACAAGAGCTTAATGGTTTAATGGGAAGAATTGAAAGTCTCATGTCTACTAACCAGAACAATTCTATTTTGTTAAAGCTTAGGGAAGATATTAGTCAAGTGTTACCCAAGAGAATTAAGAAAAGGTCATTGTTGCCATTCATTGGCACAGCCTTAAACACTTTGTTTGGCGTAGCTACTGATGGTGATGTAGATAAAGATAGGGCTAGAATAGAAAAATTAGAAATGTGGGCCGCAGAACGAGGTACCATCATGACTAAAGTCATTGATGCAACTAACAAGAACCAGAATTTGATTGTTAAACTAAAGGACTTTGTAAACAGTATGGCTCAGAATATTACTACAGAGATAAATGACTTAAACAAGTCACAATATGTGACTAAGCTGTTATTTGAAACAGAAACCTTTTTGTTGAATCATAAGGAACTGTTAAATGCAGTAATGTTAGCCGCTAAAAACATTTTATCACCATACCTCATCAGTCCTAGTGAGTTGCACCTTGTAATTGAAAAATGTATGTTAGATCATCACTTCAAACCGATGGTGCAAGATGTTCTTACTTACTATAGCTTGATTAGTGTAAAAAGGGTTTCTGATCACATTGTGTTGTGATCCCATTTAACAATAATGAAGTTAAGAACTTAATATCCATTTACCCTTTTCCAATGCTAGTAAACAACAAGTCAATTGTTTTGAACCAAGGCATAGTACATTTTGCATTGCAACAAAATTCACTTCTGTTGGTGAAACTAAGTGACAAAGATTTTGATGATTGTATCGTGCTTGAAGCCAATGAGTTTGTTTGCAATATCCAGAGCTTTTATGAGCCACTTAACAAATTGTATTGCATAGATGATTTAATTAATGACAGGAATGGGGAGAATAACTGTGAGTATATCCCTTACAGTTCTGATTTCAAAGCTCAAATATTGTATGATGAAATGGTAGTGTTTTCACAGAATCAAGTAACAGCTAAGGTCACTTGTAGGAATAATCAATCTCAGATAATGTTTAACAACATAAAATTATTTGTACTACAAGCCTACCATTTTTGCTTCTTATACCTTAAATTTATCTAGCCATATCAATAATTTTGATAATGTCAAGGATTTCAAATTATCCAAACTTGAGTTAGAATCATTTGACAAACTTGAAGCAGATAAACAATTTTTCCATATGTAATAAGACTGACGTTTCCCCTATCATGTCCATGATAAATATTGTTTTGTTAGCACTCACCATAGTTGCTTTCATATGTATTGTCAGAGTGTTAGTTGTTAACAAACTCAGCACCATTAAGTCTTTACTGAAAAATTTGCCTTAAGTAACTAATATACTAGCATTATTGTATATATATATATATATATATATATATATATATATATATATATATATATATATATATATATATATATAACCAATTTTGATTACTTTCAACATTGTATTTTTTATATGTAATCATTTTATAATTTTAGGCATTGAGGTCACTGCCAGTAGGTGGCCGAGTGTTGTTAGGAAACAACAAGAGTCTGTCTAGAAATAGCTAGGGAAAACTTAGTTAGGAAAACCACTGGTAGAATATATAGTGAAAGTAGAGTGATGAAGGATCTACCAGAAGTTAAGGTAGAAAAGGGAGTAGATGTGTACAGCATAAGTCTGCACGAATAGCAGTTTCGTAAACCAGACCAAAACATTGGCACTTGTTTTTGAAAACAGTAAAATGCAAACCGAACCAGAAAATATGAACTTTGACTCCTTCAGTGGGTGGTTACCGTCGAGGGACGAAACCAATCAGACGAATCTAGAGGTGGCACCGGAAGTAAGGATAGCCATTCATAAAGAAGTAGGATGTGTCCCAGAGGAGGAGCTAATTGAAGTAGTTAGGTCGAAACTTCATTTGAAGTGCTAGAGAAACTCAGTCAAGAACCAGTGTAGCGTAGTAGTGTGTAAACTGTATAATTGTGAACTTTATACCTTATTCTAATTATAAGAAAAATCATTAGTGGTGTTTAACTTGCCCAGTTTCCCAAGGATACCCAACCCATGTTTTAAACCTATATATTTCCTCCTGAGAGACTTAGTGAAAGAATAAATAAACTAAATGTTCCTACGAGAGAAGAAAATCAACCGTAACAAGTGATAAATGAAGGTTAGCCCATATAACAGATAACCTTTCAACCATTACCCGTAACAACGAAGTGAACCAGAAGAAGAAGAAGAATAAGAACTCGTAAGTACGCCACGCAACATAACGAATAAAAATAAAAATAAAAGACAGCACAACACTACAGTGTGTTTTTGTTTAAGTGTGTGATGTTCCAAGCTGCAATGGGTAAGAGTCAATGTGCTTTAGCCAAAGTTGTGGCTTACTTGTCTGTCTTTATATTTTGTAAAGATGTTCTATTTCATTTAATCTTTCGACTTTGTCTTTACAATTGTGTGTGCTCACTAGTGTGTTCTCCTGTCTTTTAAACAGGTGGATCTAGTGGAGGGGACTAAGGGTCCTAGTGAGAGTACTGTGTTTTGGAGAAGAGATAATTGGTGTGTGACTAATTACTGATTAAGACTATTAAAATACCGGGGGTTGTCTGTGAGACTAGAACTGTGAGTTATCATTCTATTAATTATCCTGTAAGAACCTAAATTATTCAATTAGTACTTTGTTTTGAATAAACGTATATTTTTGTAGCTTCGACTCTGATTTGGTGACCTTAGATAATGGAGTGGAGGTTGAGAGAGAGAGAGAGAGAGAGAGGGAGGAGGGACAAAGTGTGACCAGTTCGCCTTCCGCTATGGCTAAACGTTTACCAAATGTGAGAAACACGGGGGCGATGCTCCCGTTGTTAATAGTGGTGGCTAGCGGTGGTTGAACGAAAAAGCCTTTTGTGAGATTGTGGAAAATTGTTAGATTTCAGTTACTAGGTGAGAGGGAATGAGAAATGTCCGTTGATTGTGTTAATGAGACGGGGCATTCTACTAGAGTCATCAAATTTGCCCAGGGCGAGATGCCTTGGGGGAGTTGGGCACAGACAGTTAGAACTGAGTGTCTGTGAATGCGGTTCCCGAGACGTCCGCAAGTGTGTGTGTATTTGCGTGTTACTGCGCATTCGGTTTTGCGGTCGGGTTTTCTTTCATTGTGAAGGGGTAAGTGTTATGGTGTGTGTTTTATGTGGCCTGGTTTTTATTTTTTTTTAATCATTTTTTCCCCATAGGAGTAGAAAGTGATGTGTTTCTTTGTTGGCGCATGTTTGGAAGAGGCGCATTTGTCTTTGTTTTATTACATATGTGTGTATTTGAATGGTTTTCATGCATGCAAAACTGTTGCTTGAATTGCATTCCTTGCCTGGAGATAGAGCGCCCACTTGTTCTTAAGCGCTCAGCGCATTTTCTGCCGACCCAGAGGGGTATTGCAAGGGTAAGGCGAGTAGTGGTCTGCCTCGATGGAGGCATTGCTTGACCAGGAGGGTGAAGCTCTTTTTTTTTTTTAGTGGGGGTGAACTTCTTTTTTTTCTTTGTGTCAAGGACATCAGCTGATAACGATTGGTTGGTGATGTGAGATGCCCGTAGAGTTTTGTTTTAAAGAAAGAAATTTTGTTTCTCTTGAGTGAAGAGAAAAGGGATGTGGTGTAAGTTTTCCTTATGCTTTGGAAGGCATAATTATATATGGGGACACAGAGATTATTATCTTTTATTTTTAATGGAGATTTGATTGGTGTTGGGGAAATTACTTTAAAATGGTGCTGAGTGATGGTGATTGCCGAGTGGTGCTTAGTGGTGATGAGTGGTGATGACTGATGTTGTCAGATGGTGTCACCATTGGTGGTGGATGGGTGCCTCGTGTTGTATCTGATGATACTGGTGAATGGTGTTGATTTTTGGGTGTGGCAATGGTGTATACTGGGGAAATGATGTTGATTTTGGAGTGTGACAATATTGATAAATACTGGGGAATGGCAATATTAATGCCCTTATTTGAGATATTTGCAGGAGAATTATTACTATGGAGAATTATTATTAATATTATTACTTGAGATATTTTACGGGAGAGGTACTTAAATAGAATTATCATTACTCGAGACTTATTTTACAGGAGATTTGAGATATTTCATGGGAGATTATTTTATAATTATTACAGATAATTATATTATGGAGAATTATCACAATGAATTATGGGAGAAGTTTTGTGGTTAATTATTTATTGAGTTTCTATGACTTTGGAGAATGTGTCAGTGGTTCATGGGTGATGAATCTGGCTGAATCTTGGTGAATTGTGCTGAATTTTGCAGAACTTCTGGTGAATTTTGTGCTGATTTTTTTTTATATACTAACATGGGTGTTGTAATGCTATCAAGGGTGGTGTTTTTTTTGTGGATATGGGAAGAACTAACGACACATTTTTTTTTGTTTTTCTTCTTTTATGAGTTCAGCAGGAAATTGCTTGACATCTACGTGAGTCACGGGGATAGTTAACAGTGCCGCTGATTTTTCTTTTTCCCCTTTTTGGACATTAGCCATAGCTGACTCAAATTTTTTTATCATCAGCGAGTTTGAATTTATTTTTTCTCTCCAGTTTGTGTGAATTTTTTTTTTTAATGTCTCAGTTCGTGACTTGGAGTCATTGTGCGGGAATGTGTTTATAATTTCAGCTGTTTGATACTGCAGAGAGATTTATGGGAGAATTTTTGCATTTTTTTTAATACATACAAAATGTTATATTTGTGACAACTTTGCCAGAGATAGGAAACTTGGTTAAGTTTCTAGTGACCTATGTCGTAGTGCATATGGAGAAGTCTTTGCTTAGACACTGAATTTGGAGTTTTGTTATAATGAGTTGTGGCACATTGGTGATTTTTTCTGGAATTTCCTGGACAATTTTATTTGCCGAGTATTTGCCCTTTTTCAGCAGTTATGCTAAACAGAGTTTATAGTTTTTGTCTATAACATTGAGTTATTTTTCCAGAGAACTGGAGATATAATTTTGGAGGTATAATATTTTTGGCCATTTGATACTTTTTTAAAAAAATTGTGAAATATAATTCCACAGTTTAGGCCTATGATGCTGAGAGCTATGATTAGTTCAATTATTTTGCAGCCATTTTTGTTGCAAATGGAGACACTTTTATGAGGAGATATGTGGCAATATTTTTTTAGTGTATCAGCTCGGTGCTTTGAGTGCATTTTTTTGGAGGTGGAGTTTCATTTTTGATTATCCTGCTTGGAGATGTAATACATTTTGGAGACTTGTTTTATTCCACATGGAGTTATTGGTGAAATAGAGGTGAATATTTTTTGTTACCTGAGTGGTGGTTTTATTAACATGTGGTTATTGGTGAAATAAGAGGGAATATGGTGGTGTGGTTATTAATTAAATGGAGGAAACATTTTCATCACTGGGGTGGTGTTATTATTAAGATGGTGATATATATATATATGTGGGTGGAATTGATCTTTGACAGGTGACCTTTTTTTTTGTGGTTATGATTTTTTTTGAGTTGAATTCCTGGGAGTTTTTTCGAGCCAAGAGAAGAGTTCTGTGGTTCTTTTTGGTTTCGTGACTAATTGGGGGCGAGTAGAATTACTGCATTGTGGTCCTATGGAGATGTTGGATTTTTTTATATTCACCAGTGAGTTATTTTTTGGTGGCATATAATTGCTGAATTGTGAGTTTACCGTAGTTTTTTTATCCCAAATGTGCTGATATCGTGTCAGTATAGAACCTTTTTTTGAGAATCATGGGTTTTTGAAGTTGGAAGTCTGACTAGACATTTTTATGCTGCAGTTCGAGCACCTGACGTGTCCGCAGGTGGATTTTTGCTGAAAATACTGTGATGAGTCCGGTTGCTGACTCTTTTCCTCTAGTGGTGATTGCTCAGAGTTTTTGCAATATCTGGAAATGTTGACCATAGCATTTCATGAAAGTGCACGTGTTAGAGGTTGCTTTCTGGCCGTGTCTGATAGCTTGAAAAGTCGCGATGGCAAAATTTCATAAGTATGCATATTGCATTTGTTGGGGAAAACGTGGGGTTATGTATGTCATGCATATATTATGTGCTTTGTGATGGGGGAAGTTCACTTGTCATTATCTTTTTTTTATTTTTTTTTTTTTCCTTCCTTTTCCTATGAGAGATGTAATTGGGGATTGAGCTTTAAATAGCATTTCTTTTTGGACGGGAGATGTAATTTATCGGGGTTGTGATTTACATAAATGGGCGTTTTGAGATTAATTATATGAGTAGTGAGGGGTTTTTGCTGTAGACATTGGAGAATTTTTACTGATATCAAAGCTTGAGAGAACATTTTTGATTTTGGGTCTGGGCTTGTTACGGGATTTTTTTTCTTGGGCTCATTAATTTATTCTTTTTTTTTTTTTTACTTGTGAGAATTTGCGAGTTTGAAATGTGAGTGCAGAAGTCTATGGAGTTCCTCTGAGTCTGAATTCTGGATTGTGTGTGCTGGTTTGTGAGTTTGGAGAGTTAAGTTAGAAAGCTTAATATTTTTTTTCTTTGCGGAGTTGTGATAAAGTATTATGATTTAGTGATCCTATGGAGTTCCTTCACGAGTTGAAGTTAGAAATTAGTTCAGTGGTCATATTAATGGAGTTAATTAGGAAGCGTTCAGTTAGTATTTTTGGGAATTTTTGAGGTCATTTTTTGATAGAAGTAGTATGTCTGGGGTTAATTTTCTTTTTTGATTCACTGATGACTTGACTGACATACTTAAACACACCATAAGCGTCGTTCCCCGACGCTAGCAAGACGCCCACCAGCCGTTGCAGAGATATTGCTGTCGTATGCCTAATTACGAGAGTTTCTTCAAGTCTACAGAGTTCTACAGTGCTTTTGGCTCCACAGAAGCCGTTAGATGTCTTCCGCAGGGAGGCGTTTCGCCTTCCAACACAGTGTGCTATGAGTCTGCGCAGGCAGTTGCAGACAAAGAGGGATATTCAAGTATCCAAGATGGAGAGAAAAGTTTCTACACCCAATTGTTTTTGGAGATGAAGCGTGATAGACATTAATTTGCACTGCCAGAGACGTGCGGTTATTACTATATTTTGTGTTCAATGAGCTGGCCAATGAGTTTTTATATATATGAGCTGTTTTATGTGGCCTGTGGCTAGGCAGGGGCTAGCCAGGATGGTGGCCGAGCTAATCTGTAAAAAGGAGGAATGTACAGATTCATCATATTTAATTTCCCATGGAGACAGAGTCTGAGCGACAGCTTAAGAAAACTGACAACTCTTTTCTGGGATGGTGTGACATTAAGATGCTTATGAAGCAGGTCAATGGTCGTCCTGTAGGTATGTGAGTTCGAGAGAAGGTGACTTTGAAACCAGTTGAAAGCAGTTTCTGGGTGTGAACGAAGGGCGTGAGTTTGTCTGTACGTGTGCGCCTCTTTCGTTCATACAACAGGTAACCAGGCAGAACGGGGGAGACGGCTGCCTTGGTGAGAAAGAGCCTGGATGGCTCTACAATGTGTTTTTGTTTAAGTGTGTGATGTTCCAAGCTGTAATGGGTAAGAGTCAATGTGCTTTACCCAAATTTGTGGCTTACTTGTCTGTCTTTATATTTTGTAAAGATGTTCTATTTCATTTAATCTTTTGACTTTGTCTTTACAATTGTGTGTGCTCACTAGCGTGTTCTCCTGTCTTTTAACCCCTTCCCACCCAGATGACGCAACCGCTTGCGAGTAGGCTATACTAGATAAACCCAAAATCAAATATCACAATCAGAGTATGCTTCTCCTCATTATTTGTGTTTCTTTATTGATTATAATGTATATATGAAAGTGTGTGTATGTGTGTGTATATCTATGTATGAATTTCTATATATATGTATGTGTGCATGTAGGTACTCGGAAACTGTCTTTATGTACGTATATAGCTATATCCGTGATTTATAAATTTTATTTTTTATTACTTTATTTATGTATATGTGTTCCTGGGTTTATATATATGCTCCTATACACACACACACACACATACGTATATATATATATATCATCTTGAGACAAATAAATATCCACCCCGTGACTGGGATCGCTGAGGGAAGGAACAGGATGTGGCCAAGAATCATCAAAGATGTCGGACAACAACCGCCCACCTTCTTCTGTGACTGGCTCAATATCGTCAAATAATTCGCAATCACTTACTGATTGCACACTATCTGATGTCTCATTTTCATCATCAGATTCCTATGGTACATATATTTCATCTGAGGAATCTCCAGAGTCACCCATGACTAAAAAATACGAGCAGAAATTGATAAAGAAGCAACCAGAACGATAATCAAAAGAATTCTATAGTTGCACTATTGTCTATATGCGAGTCGACACTTCTGCCTGAGTGATAAATAACGGGAAAAGACAGAAAAGATTGAAATACTGAGCTCCCATTTGGTGAAATATGGTGACGTCTCAATTCCGTCACTGAAACGTCACGAGATCCCTTACTCCTTCGCTCTGATTGGCTCCAGTGGGTGCGGAGCTTATGTTGACAAGGGTATTAGAGAGTATATCCCAGCAACGAGAAGTCTTCAAATACACAATCCCAACACACCAGCTCTCGGTACAAAAGAGAGAGTGGAAGGACGTATTACGCTACGTCCTGGGATTACTTGCTGGCTGTCAAGTGACGTAGTACGGTACGTTCCTGGGTGGGAAGGGGTTAAACAGGCAGATCTAGTGGAGGGGATTAAGGTCCTAGTGAGGGGGCTGTGTTTTGGAGAAGAGATAATTGGTGTGTGACTAATTACCGATTAAGACTATTAAAATACCGGGGGTTTGTCTGTGTGACTTGAACCGTGAGTTATCATTCGATTAATTATCCTGTAAGAACCTGAATTATTCAATTAGTACTTTGCTTTGAATAAACGTATATTTTTGTAGCTCCGACTCTGATTTGGTGACCTTAGATAATGGAGTGGAGGTTGAGAAGAGAGAGAGAGACGGAGAGAGAGAGAGAGAGAGAGAGTGGAGAGAGAGAGAGAGAGAGGAGGGACAAAGTGGTACCAGTTCACCTTCCGCTATGGCTAAACGTTTACCAAATGTGAGAGACACGGGGATGATGTTCCCGTTCGTTGTTAATATATATATATATCAATAATAAATTATATATAATATATATATAGTATCTATATAATCTATATATATTAATATTATATAGTATAATAAGATAGATCTATATATAATATATATATGTATATATATATATATAGTATATATATATCCTTATATATATAATATATAAATTATATATATATTTATATATATATATATATATATATATATATTATTATTTATATATATATATATATATATCCTAATATTATATAATATATATACTAATATTATTATCTATATATATAATATATAGATATATATATCTATATATATAATATTATAGTATATATATATAATATATATATATATGTAGATATATATATATATAATGGTAATTATATATCTTTCTATATTATTTATTATAATTATTATCTATCGGTATATATAGATATCTTATTCTTAATATTAACATCTATTATATCTTATTTTATTTTATATTATATAATAGATATATAATATAATTTTCTAATATTAAATATATTAATATATATATATATCTATATCTATTATATTATTATATATCTATATTATATATGTATATATATATAATTATATATATATATATATATATAATGTTGTAATTCCTAT
>NC_061100.1:109576451-109581451 GCF_015104395.2 Macrobrachium nipponense | reverse complement strand
AATTCACAGAATTATCTTTTATTCAAGCTGGAAAAGGAATCATTTTTCTATCATATATCATGATATACATATGAATATAAAAAGGAAATAAAGCTAATAATATATGAATATCGTTAGTCAACCGCAATGCAATAGTGAATCTCATATTAACACAAAAACTTTTACTATCTGTGGGAAACAAAGGAAAAGATGACTATTGTAAAATAAAATGAGAAGAGAGAGAGAGAGAGAGAGAGAGAGAGAGAGAGAGAGAGAGAGAGAGAGAGAGAGAGAGAGAGAAATAACAAAATCCCACGTAAAAAGTATTCGTGGTGTTAATTCTTAATAAAGAGAATTAAGACCATATGAACACCTGGGGGTTGGCTGTTTTCGTGCATAAGGCTGACTTAATCTGTACCAAGAAATCGCCGAAGAAAGTTTGAATCCAGATTTACCCCTGAGGGAAAATCCTGTTTATAAAGAGCCGATCTTGTCGATGATAGAAAGCTTAAGGTTGGGATATCCTTTCATTCAACCAAGGTGGTTTTTTAAATTCTATATTCAAGGATTATAAAGTTTGTATTACATAAGCCGTTTTCACAGATAGTTATTCATTTGCATTGGAAGTAAAGTGTTTTTTTAATTTAATATTCAAAGATTATCAAAACGGTATGCTAGCAGTTTTATAGATGGGTATTCATATACATTTTGAGTAAATTTGGAAAATAATGCCAATTGTATATAAATACATTCTTTCGATATCATTTTTTAAGTGTGATGTGCTTTGATTTTCTACAGCTATTGAATTCATGCTATGTAAACTTTCATTAACAGCGGTTATCTGCTGTTACCCGCAGGAACAAATTATTCCGTAATACGAATAATATTCAAGCTTGTCGGATTTACTTCTCAATCATTAGTATCCAATATGAAAATGATAAATATTTCAATAGTTTATCTATCCGTTTCATTTAATCAGATAGAACCATACCTCTTGATTAGGGCTGAAGGAAACACTTTTGAAAATGAATGGAGTTTCGTTTTTGAATATAAAATATCATAATCTTCATTAAATGCAGTTTATTTATCATCACATTTGCGATCAGACAATGGGCAGATACTTTAGAAGCGGCTATTTTGTAGGTATCTTTGTCATTCAAAGGCATTCAAACATTTTATTGGCAATATTTTCTATAAACTGAAACCCCTTTCAAAGCAATAGAGAGAGAGAGAAAGAGAGTGCTAGGCAGAGGTTTGCAGCAATTCACTATTTTTAATAATTTCTGACACTTTGTAATTTAACGATTCCGCGTAATTAGAAAGTCCATTTTTCACTTGATCTTTCTTCCATGGTAGAGTTAATTATTGTAGACTCATTTTGATAAGAAAGCTTGAAAGAGCTTGAAAGTTTATGCCAAAAAGATGAAATACTCTATATAAGATAGTTGAAACATAATGGTATTTCAGTCATCCCGAAGGGTATGGTTGTAATTTTATGATCGTCAATAATTTCTAAACAATGAATGTATCGCTTTGTAGTAATCGCTATAATTTTTTTTACCACTATTTATCCTAAAATAATATATATATATATATATATATATATATATATATATATATATATATATATATATATATATTTATATATATATATATATATATATATATATATATACATACATATATATATATATATATATATATATATACATATATATATATATATATATATGTATCTATATATATATATATATATATATATATATATATATATATATATATATATATATTATATCTATATTCCATGATGAATATAATTTTATCCTAGTTGGTATCTCTTGTCACGTATTTCCATCCTGTGCTCAGCGTATTACCGTAAAGGTTCAAAGTTTAGTATATCTTAGTTCAACCAGACCAAGGAGCAGTTTTTTTCATCCAAGCTCACTTAGGGCTGGCTCGAAGCATTAGACTTTTATTTACGTGGGTAGGAAACAAATGGTTACTTAGCAACCGGTACCTACAGCTTACTATAGGATCCAAACGACATTATATGGAAAATGAATTTCTGATCACCAGAAATAAATTCCTCTGGTTCCGCATGCCGTAATGTTTCAAAGCAATTTTGGAATAACGAAGAGCTTTGGAACGATTCCATCGATAAGCTGCATAGCGCACAAATTTTAATGAAGGCTAATAAGAGACATGATTATAAGCCGCACCTCTTGTCCTTATCGAAGGAAAAATATGAAGTTCTCCTGAGTTATTAATATTACCAAGTTTTTCAAGAGAAGGCAATTTCTACGAACCCGCCATCCTTCCATCCTCTAAAGAAGTGGGCAAATAGTAACGATTTATCAATGAGAAGTTTTAAAAAATAGCATACGGACACATAAATATTTATGGTATACATATATATATATATATATATATATATATATATATATATATATGTATATATATATATATATAAATCGATATATGGAGAACACTAAGTCATCGTATGCTTGCACTGTATATTAAAGAATCTGGAATCTAAAGCATCCCGTGTTATTGAAGCTACTACGAGCAGTATGAATATATATACGATAAGATGTGTGGATATTTTTTGATACACACTAACAACCACACATACACACACACACACACACACACACACACACACACACAACACACACACATATATATATATATATATATATATATATATATACATATATAATATTCAATCACAATTTATTTGTGATATCCAGTTCACTATACCTAGGGAATAATTTTAGAGCTGAAGAGATTATTTATTGATAATTGCTTCGTCATCAGTGGGTATTCGAACAGACAATTGGTTGGGAAACAAAAATGTACAGTGATTTTTGACCACTGAGCCAGTGCCTCAAATTCCACTGGTGCCAAACATTTATCAATTATATGGCTCCCTTGGGTAGTAGTTATTCAAGCGATGTTAGTGGCTTTATATTTTTGAATTTTGATGGAATGTCTTGGTTTATAAACTTGACAAATAAAAGTTCAACAGATGCGGAAGGTTTAATTCTCTAAATCGAAGAAATAGCCATATCGTCGATGCTACTTCATGATTATTGCAGATCCGCTCCGACAAAAAAAGAAAAAAAAAAAAAAAATCAAAATCTGGTAGAAATGTTGTTGAAAATTCTTTTCTTTCTCTGACCAAATTGAACATTATCGAAGCGATTTAAATGCACGTAATATTGGTGAATACGCATTAAGTCGATTCTTGCATACATCATGAATATCACGTTTCCTTTACTGATCAGAAACATCGTATTTAAGCCCTCAATCGGAGAGTCCGATGCGACACTTCTGAGATAATGACAACTGTCGTATCTCTTTCACCTATTTGCATCACCTTTGAGAAGCCCACATCACAGACTCTCGTCCTTCCTGGTTCTCGTTTTTTGTGAATAACATGAGTGCCGAGAGAGTTGATCGAAACAAAGAGATAAGAGACATATAACTTCAAGTTCACAAATATATTAACTGAGAGGAAGAATGTCAACACCACTACAATTTTTCGAATAAGATAAAAGTATGAAAGAACTAGTATACTGCAGGGCTTATCAAAAGATATTTTGCGAAGCATAGAGACGCGATCGTATAGTTTACAGTGTTCTAACTAAATAAGCTTCGGAGAATGTTTAATGCTAGAATTGGAATGTGAATAATTCCTGTTGTTAGAGCATAGGAAAAGTTCACTACTGGAAAAAATTTAATACATTTCAAAATGAAATATATAATATAAATACACCCCGATGGCAAGGTTAAGTGAACGCGCCAAATATAGAATAATATTCAAATTATAAAACAAAAATTAATGTTCTCTAGAAAATTATTTCGATGATGCATCTGAACATTGACATGTCTCTGTCGTTGTTTATTTCATTGATTTTCTTTTTTAATACTCCAGTAGTAACTCAAAGTTGTTAAGGAAATGGGGATTATCTATAAAAATTTTAATTTATGGTAGAATAATTGGGATTTTGTTATGTTTCTCTACTGTTATTATTCAAAGTCCGTTTTGACATTCTTAATGAAATGAGTGGTAAAAGATCAGTATATATTTATGTTTTGTTTGTATTCATAGTTATAGTTATTCCATTATCTAAATACTCAAAGAAACAGGTAGGAAACCCGAGTCATTTACTTTGCCGTCATTTTTCATTCACATAGTAAATTTTCTTAATGGGACTAATTCAGTTAATTTACGAAAGCTCTTTAAAATTAAGGACCCTTGCTAAATACATACAACATAGCCAACATGTATGAACCTTATCACATTGCGTAGAATTATCTTATTTCACACAGGCTTCAATAACACGGGATGGTTTAGATTCCAGATTCTTTAATATACAGTGCAATCATACGAAAACTTAGTGTTCTTCATATATATCTATATATTAATATATATATATATATATATATATATATATATATATATATATATATATATAAATATATTATTATATTTATATATATATTTATATATATATATATATATAGCAATGATATATATATATATAATATATATATATGATATGTATATATATATATATATATATATATATATAATATATATATACTATATATATATATATATATATATATATATATATATATATATATTCATATATATCTATATATATTATTATATATATATATATTATATATATATATATACCTAATAAACGTTTATATGTGTCCGTATGCTATTTTTTTAAACTTGTTATTGATAAATCGTTACTATCTGCCCACTTCTTTGGAGGATGGAAGGATTGCTTCGTGGAAATTGCCTTCTCATGTCTCTTATTAGCCTTCATTAAACTTTGTGCGCGATGGAATCGTTCCAAAGCCCTTCGTTATTCCAAAATTGCTTTGAAACATTACGGCATGCGGAACCAGAGGAATTTATTTCTGGTGATCAGAAATTCATTTTCCATATAATGTCGTTTGGATCCTATAGTAAGCTGTAGGTACCGTTGCTAAGTAACCAT
>NC_061100.1:109546451-109571451 GCF_015104395.2 Macrobrachium nipponense | reverse complement strand
GTGTAATCAGTACAATTTCTTCTAAGGGATGAATGAGCTGCCGTTATGATAAAGGATTAGAGAACAAATCTTTATTTTTTTTTAGATCAGCAACTAAATAACACTTCTTTTTCATGTATTACTCATCATTTTATGTATTCCCATTCTCTTCACACCTCGTTCAAATGACATCTAAGATTTTATTGTTTATTGAAAAAAATTGTATTACTATTCTCTTCACACATCATCTAAATGATGTATAAAATTTTATCGTTTGTTAAAGAAATTTAATTAACAGCTAGCAGATCGCATGTAAAATTAATCACACAACTGTAAATTAGGACTACTGACAAAACGTCAAAATTTACTCCATTATTAGGGTAAAATCAACCCAAAAGTACTAGGAAAAATTATATAGAAAAAATAAATAAAAACCTTCCGTATTGACGTGAAGAATTTGCATGTCTGACAGCAAAAGACCGTAGACCCGTATTTGCTCTGCAAGAGACTCTGAGTTGGTTTTGTCCTCTTTACTTCGAGGGGAAAGAGAAGGGGAAGGAAGTCTGATTGTAAGGTGTACTCTTGGGAAAATGAAGAGGGAACGAGAAGAGCAGAGAAAATGAAAGCAGGAGTCCCTCTCGCAATTTTTATTAAGAGGAGAGGGATGGCTTCCCTCGCTGCTAGTAATTGTAAGGAGGATCTCCCAGTTTCATTACTGAACTCTCACGCACAATCATAAACATATGATATATATATATATATATATATATATATATATATATATATATATATATATATATATATATATATATATATATATATATATATATATATATATATATATATATGTGTGTGTGTAAATATATTATATATATATATATATATATATATATATATATATATATATATACATGCATACATACACACAACACACACATATATATATATATATATATATATATATATATATATATATATATTATATATATATATATATATATATATATGTTCACACGTAAGAAAGGAAGAATAGTAGAGGTATAAGGACGTGCAAAGGTATTACAAACATCTTGATACTTAGGTACAAGGAAATTGGCAATCTCCATCTCTTCCTTAAAGAAAAACTATACAGTTAAGAGAAAAGAGAGTGCTATTCATCAAACGAACTGCCAGTTATTCAGTACTTTTGAGGGGATAAGCATCGGGTGCTGTATAACACATTTATTGGCAGTATTCCAAATAGAACAGATAATAATATTTCTTTTGATTGTTATAAATGGCATAGCATGTACCATCTGTAAAACAAAGCGTTATTTGCGTATAAAATTAGATAAATATAAGCTAAGGTGACTTGAGGGAGTTGAGACTGCATAACCTTTTCATTCAAATTTCGCAGACGTACTTGAGGGAAAACAGGAAAAATAACGTACATCCCGGAGAGGGGAAGAAACTTACAAAATGAAAACTCATGAAAAAAAAAAAAAGACTTGCGATATCAATCTTCTAAAAAAAGGCGGGTGATGGATGACGTGGATTATTTCTTGATAATACGAAATTGTTAGCAATTCAACTCCGTTCCATTTTATCATTCTCTCCTGAGTTTACGTTCACCTACCATATCCATATATCATTATTAATAAGCGTCAGTCTTCAATTCATTCCACGCAGTATTTCTTTTTCAGTTACCAGTCCTCCTTTATCATCCTAAAGTATTTGATATTTATGTATCAAGATGCATGTGTTTCAGAAGACAAATAATAGATACTTATAAAAGAATTAGGCGCAGTGAAAAGAAACTATAGCTTGGAGAGAAAAGAATTCGTAAGGCATAAAGAGCTTAAATGATCTGCAAATAATCAATGAAGGAGTGAGCCCCATATAAGGAGAATAGTCAGTGACTGAATATAACCTCAGAAACTGTATAACAAATTTTGGAGAGTGGTGTCTAGACTAAACTTTTTCTAGTTACTATGAATTTATTACTTGACGAGTTTTTACTTGGACTTTGTGATAATCCATGCATTCTCGTCAAGGATTTTTTTTATTAACTGCATTTTTTTTCCATATAACTGGATGTATTATCATTCCGTTATTATTATTATTATTATATTATTATTATTATGTCTCCAGTGTCTCCTGATACATTGTTTTCCTCATGTACTGAAGACTCAAAAACGTTTTAAACACAAGTAGATAAATGGAAATTCAAATCAACATTTCAATGTATAGAATGAGTAAGAATGTGTTTATGTGTATGAGAGAGAGAGAGAGAGAGAGAGAGAGAGAGAGAGAGAGAGAGAGAGAATTACAGGTAGGAATACATGGCGATTTGATTCCAATATTTGGGTAACGAAGAAATCCTTATTCGTTTTAATATGCGTAGGGGCACCAAGTGTTTGTTCTCATTAACGGATGATAACAGATACCCATCCGCTCACGATAATATTCCTGATGCCGTTATTAAATCAGAAGCGATGAATTTCTCATCGCTGAAATCCAACCCTTAACTCGTTTATCTCAGGTCAAATAAACGGCGCCTTACATAACTTTTAAATTTTAATTGCATTTTAGAAAATATGCATATATTTTTTTATGTGACGCAACCACGAAGGATATATATATATATATTATATATATATATATATATATACATATATATATATATATATATATATATATATAGTTATATATATATAGATATATATATATATATATATATATATATATATAGTATATATGTATACATATATATGTATATATATATATATATAGTATAATATATATATATATATATATATATATACATATATATATATATATATATACATATATATACACATACATATATATAATATATATATAGATATATATATATATATATATATATATATATTTATATATACATATATACACATATATATATATATATACATATATATATATATATATAATATATATATATATATGTATGTATATATATATAATATATATATATATATATATATATACATATATATATATATACATATATATATATATACATATATATATATATATATATATATATATATATATGTATATATGTATACATATATGTATATAAATATATATATATATATATATATATATATATATATATATATATATATATACATATATATATATATATATATATATATATATACATATATATACATATATACTATATATATATATATATATATATATATATATATATATATATATATATATATATATGTATATATATATATATATATATATATATATATATATATACATATATATATCTAATATATATATATATATATATATATATATATATATATATATATATATATATATATGAGAGAGAGAGAGAGACAGAGAGAAAAAAAAATTACTGTTTATTTCCCCCTATGATAGAATTAAGTTTCAGCTGCCAATTTTTATGTTTATCTTTATTAATCAGACTGAAGTCCATTAAGATATTCACATTACAGTGGAATGGAAAATTATAGCCCATATTTATAAAACGCGATCATAAGAATTACACTTGAGATAAATATATTTTGGTGTTGGAACGATTTGATAATGAATGGACAATTCATTTAAGGTTTGGGGTAAATTTTAAAGATAAAGTGATATTTTACGAACATGCGAGATATATTTACAGGGGTACAACAACGGGCAAAGAGCGGAATTACAGAAAAAGGATTTTTTTTCTAACGTTCAAAATGACCATCAAGAAATTGGAAAATGTGATTTGTGAGTTTTGTAAAACCTAAACCACATTTCTTACGAGCACATTTAGGATCAGATGTAAATAATAATAATCTGGTAAGATGAGTATTGCGTTTATTCCTCACTCCTCGTAGTCTGAAACAGTTGTTATGAAAAATAAACGCATACTCAAAAAGTTACTAAATCATACAATTCTAACAGTATTACGTACCTTCAACTGGTTAACCGTTCATCAGAATATGTGACACAAGTTTCTCCTTGACACAGTATTCATGAACTCAATAACAACCATAGGAAAGTGTTAAAAAAACGGATTTCATATTAATTAAGCCTGATGGCCCCAATCAGGTGAATGTTGTATAGCTATCTAAGTAAACCTCTCCTACCTACTTACCTTCCTTCACCACGACACAAGGAACTTCCCTAACAGTGGAATTACATCTGCAATCATACCAGCATCTTGATCCGTGGCTGAGCCTCTATGAACTCCATCCCCCCAATCAGGGGCTTTTACAATATCAGTCGGAAAAAGTTGCCCTAAGGATTTTCCTACGGGACATTTAGAAACTATCGGAATTGGAAGATAGACTATTCTTGAATTTAACATAAGGCAGTTTTTGAACATCGATTTTCTGCGAAAGATTCTTACTCCCTCGCATCTGTGTAAGAAAACAAATATTTGCAAAAACACAGTTGGAAATAGATCGTACACCTACACAAAATACTCATCATTAGTGGACTGAACTCGGTCATGCTTCATTAGTCCTCTTCTCTTGAAAGACTTCTAAATTTAACAGTATCGATTCTTTAACCTTTATCTTTTTGTAATTAGCATTCAACATTCATACTTTAATTCCATTTTGCTTTTCTTAGACATTTTAAGCTTATTCCAAGTCTTTACTCATACCATACTATGCAACTAACTTGCTTCACTTATTCTGCACATGACTTGTTTTATCCTTCCATCATCCATTATATTTACCCTGGAATGCTTATTTGAACCTGCTATTACTTTCCCCACATCAATATTCTCAAAGCCTTAGATCCAAATGGAAGAATATGGATAAATTCTAACGTCCGTAGCAGGATTCGAGCTTGCATTCGGAGTATTAGAACGAGGTCACTTTAGCCAGCTGGAATAGTCAGGTTGTCGAACGCCATGAATGAAATGTGCCATTTGCCTCTATCTTTCGCACTCCTTTGCTTCCAAGCCTATGCTCCTTCTTTGTAGTACTACCGAAATATACACTTTTTTTCACAACCTTATTTTCCACAAGTCTCTTAACATAACAGAACCATCTTACAAGTAAGCTAATAATTACACAGCTTCATATCTTCTTGTGTCGCATATACCGTGAAAACACTATCTGTGTAGCCTCAATCCTTACTCATTCATATTTGCTATTCACACTTCGTCCTTGTAACTGTTAACTGGGTAAACAAATCCTTCATAAAAGTAAATTTGGTTTCCGTCAGCACTCCATGTTTCTTTCCCATGTTTTACACGTGTTTACACGTATCTGTTGCAGTGTGATGTGGCCTAGAGTTTGCAAGATTTTTCTCTTTTTCTTTGATGATGTTTACGTCAGCATTACCTGGGTGAACACTCTTAGCTTTCCACTAGCATCAATATCACCTACACAATCTTCGAGGTTATTGTAGAAGCTAATACCTTCCACACACTACGCCTCTCTTTAATAATTAAGCTGTTAATTAAACGACCTTCCGTTAAATACCCTGATTCGAGCAATTTTTAAGTACAGGGATTGACAAGATATATTTGGGAATCTATGAGCGGTATAATTGGAGTCATGTCTCGTGTTTCTGTCTTTCATTTCACTGACATCTGGTAAACCGTATCTAACGTAGGCGTCAATAAGAGAAATCGCTGAGGATTCTGAACCTCTGCATAAGTCTTTATTCTTGTTTCTCTGTTCTGTCTCTGTCTGTCTTTACTTTTCTCCCTCATTATTCCACCAATATCAATGGTTCTGTTTACTATCCAGTTGTAAAAATCTTAAATTTGGTCGTTGCTTATTTTTGAAGTTACGTATTTCTAGATTTCTCGCTGTAGAGAAGTTCTTGTTTGACTCAAGCGAAAGTTGAAGTAAGGAGGTGATGAATATACATATAGGCACAATCTCGTCAAATATACATTTGATTTATATACAGACTGAGGCCATTACGAGATCTAATCCCCTGCCATTTAATGTCACTCGAAACTCCACTTAGTAAACAAACTACGACGAGAGTATTTCTAATGAGACAGCTTCACGCTGGAGGACCTTTTAACTTGAGCCTTAGAAGTTGGTTCTGAATGACTTTCTTAGTAGTGTCGGTCCAGCGGGGTTCCTGCTCTATAGAATCCGTATATGGGTTCGCTTTCATTAGCGTCTAGTTGTGTGATATTAGTCCCTCGTTTAACAGGACGCGAACTTTTCATTTCAAACCTTAACAATTGGAATTTCTCAGACCAAAGGCAGGTGGCGATATACCTCGCTATTGTCATTAAATAACAGCTTGTTATGTAAAGCCTCTATATGAATTGTAATTAGGCATCAGAACACTATAGGCTTTTAACTTAAGGGTCTTTGTAGTGTTCCTTTACCTGCCACCCCCCCCCGCCCCCCCCTAACCAACCCCCATCCCTTACTGCAATCCCTTTCATAATTTTCTGTACCTCCTTTGATTTATTCTCTTTCTTCCGTCTTACTTTCCAATACCTTCTAACAATTGTTTCACAGTGCAACTGCCAGGTTTTCGTCCTGTTACACCTTCCAAACCTTTTTACTTTTACTGCCGGTTTTCCATTTCAGCGTTGAATGACTCATAGGTCCCAGCGCTTGGCCTTTTGCCTACATTCCATATTCCATTCTTTTCTATTATTCTATTCTATTCCATTTAGTGGATGGAAATTCGTTTATTTCCTCATTAAAAGCATAACTCAGTAACCACACAATGAAACATCGAAGCGAGAATCATCTCTCCATATTTACTGTTTCAGGATTTAATGATTGTAATAAGTTTCTCAAAGTGTCTGCCGTTTTTTTATGTCATTACAGAACTTCTTTCACAATGATATTCAACACTACTGTCGTTGCTTTTGTTGCTTCATGAAAGAATAAGAAAAAAAGAAAAAAAAATCATGATCATCATCCTTATCAGACTTATACTTGTTCTCTAATGTAATTCAAGGTATTCTTTTTTTAAATACTCGTCTTCCTGTGATATCTATTTTAAAATCAGGCTTAGAACTTTTATTCTAGTCAGGACAAGTAAAATCATAAAGAACATATTCCTTTTTGTATGCGGTCTTTCTTACTTAGATAAGAGCCAGTTGATTATTATATCAATACAAATGGGATAGAAATCCAGACTGTATGGAATGAGAAATTTTAAACTATCTAGCAAAGAATAATTGGTCTCTCGAGAGAAGTAAAATAAAATTGTTCACTCGAATAAGCAATTAGCAAAAAGGAAACTAAGCAAATATCTCTCAGTTTGGAAGAAGGTCGACTGATAGTTGTCTTCTTTTATTTCTGTCGGAATGCAAATGATTTTTTTTATTTCAATATTTGAATTCTCATTCCATTCAGTCGTAGTTTCTAATTCATTTGATACGAAGTTCCCAATTGGTTCGTACCCAATATAAGAAAGACCACGTAACGGAAGGAAGAATGGCAGAGGTAAAGGGCGTGCAAAAGTATTACAAATATCTTGATACTGAGGTACAAAGAAATTGGCAATCCCCATCTCTACCTAAAGAAAGATAATACATTTAGGAGAAAAGAGAGTGCTATTCATGAAACAACTTGCTAGTTATTCAATACTTATGAACGGATAAGCATCGGGTGCTGTATGGCACATATATTGGCAGTATTCCAAATAGAATAGATATAGAATAATATTTCGTTTGATTATTATATATGGAATAGCATGTGCCATCTGTAAAACAAGGCGTTATTACGAATAAAATTAGACAAATATAAGCTAAGGTGACTTGAGAGATTTGAGACTGCATCACCTTTCCTGACTGAAGTACAAATTATAAATGCACTTCAAATAAAAAAAAAAAAAAATATTACGGGAAAAAAGGAATACTGAAAAAAAATGTTTTTGATTACTTTAGGGAATAAGACAGAAATTTGGTTTAGATGACAACCATGTCCTGTCTTTTTATTTTATTTTATTTTTTTATTTTGCAGCAAGAACAAATGCAACAGCAGCACTGACTTCGCAAGCAGCATCTGGGGAAAGAGTCCAAGAAGCGGGCGCGAGTGCTGTTTAGTGTGGCTCCTATGAGAACTTCCGCCTCATCAAGAGGGTTATTGCCTGAAGAAGGCGCTCAACTTTATATAAACTTCAGCACTTTGTGGTGAAGTATGGGAATGGGTCGTTGACCTTGGAAGATTCCCACTTTTCGAGTCTTGAAATTAAAAATAGTCCAGATTTCACTAGCTTCTCTCTCTCTCTCTCTCTCTCTCTCTCCATGTCGGCGCCTACCCCATGAGGGAAGACAAAAAATAATGCGAAAATCTCCTCTCTTTTCATGTTTACTTTTATTATTTATTATGTGTATTTATGTTCTCTAATACATCTCACAATCCACTGATCTCAAAACGCTTGATGCTTTCAACATTCTATGGCATTTTTAAAGTAGAAAACGGTTTATATATTATACAAAGTTAACCGTTATATGGAACAACGGAATTTCAAATAGCTAGTAGGTCAATTTGATATTCATTATGTAATGCATTAAAATATATAAATGGAATTATCATTATGCATTTGTATTTTCATTTCATTTTCTACTGATATGAAAATTGAGTATTTTTTCTTTTTAAGGTCTATAAAACATTATTCGATAATGTTTAACAGGTATGAAATCCCATTCTTTTCCATTCGATTTCACTGAATTTTTTTCCATTCATGTGTTTTATTTCACAAAGACTACGAAGCCATATACCGATAAAGATTTGACTTTTTTGAGTTTGAAATTGATTTATTAATGAGAAAAGCTTTTTACTCATTACTCTGCACATCCTATTTTGCAGTTACACGTGGATGAATATGTATTCATGCTCTGTAACAAATATTCCAATCTCTTTTCTAGTTAATTAGATCTTTTAAGCTTTAAGTTTTGATCAATCAATGAATGTTTCACTTATTTAAAACAAATTAAGCTTCTATGTATTTTAAACTAAACCGTTTTATGAAAAGAATATATTTCAGAAACTGCTGACTCAGTGAAGAAGAACAAATATTTTGATACGTAAATTGAGGTTACTGTGATTTAGGTGAAATGAATATGATTATAAATAATTCACTATTCCTCCGCAGTCATATTCAGAGGTAATAAGAATTTCCGTGCATATATTGAACGATGATGAACGCCAAATTTGAAGAGAGATTTCGATTTTGAGAAAGGCGGCAACATAGCAACAATGACAAATCTGAACGAATGTCATTTATACTTTCCTTAACTCAATATCATACCAATGTGGGAAAGTTTTCCTCTCTCCGACTGTTTTATTCAGGTGTCGTTTTCGACATACATAGACTTAGAAATGGATTAAATTCAATCAGCACAAAAGTGGGTGAAAAAAAAAAAAATAAATAAAAAATTTTACTCTCACGCCAAGCCTTTGAGGCGATGGGGAAGGAGGGACGAAATATCTTGAGATCCACAAGTCAGAAAATCTCCCTGACGCTCAGGGTGACAAAGTGGTGGTAATCAAGGAAGGATAAATTTGCTGAATTATGATCGCTCTGGCTGACGTCTCTTTTCACAGATTGTGTAATTGTTGTGAACTAGGTTGAGAGAGAGAGAGAGAGAGAGAGAGAGAGAGAGAGAGAGAGAGAGAGAGAGAGAATTTCATTACATAGTAATCTTTCATCGACAATGTCAGTGAACGTTCCAAAACTTGTGCAACGAAATTCGTGGCATTGCCAAAATATATTATGACAAACCTTCAGTTGTGAGAAGATGAAACACCTAAACAGAACGTTAATTAGTGTGAAAATCATTCAAAGAGCGAGATAAAAACGCTCATAATGGTCATCTCTATAGATTCTTTATTAAGAAAAATGTTGGGATGACAGCGACAAAATAATTCTCAGTGGCATGGCAGCATTTTGAAAATTGAATAAGAGAGAGAGAGAGAGAGAGAGAGAGAGAGAGAGAGAGAGAGAGAGAGAGAGAGAGAGAAGTAATTAGGTTTTGGCCAAGGTCTAATCAAGTCAGGAAGTAAATTCCCTCCAAATCACGGAACGGGAGATTGTATGAAGAATTGTCTTTGCTGGTTCATTTTCATTCATGTATAAAAGGTTTCTTATCTTACCCATTGTGAAAAATTTGCCGCGTATTTATAGAAGTTTCATATTTCTACTACAACGCTTATACATTTATTCATCTACCCTTCATTTACCCTGACTTTTGCGAATAAACGGAGAATTTCAATTCATGTAAATCTGCTTACTTCCATCTTTGCAATGTCAGCAAAGTCGAGCATCTCATCTGTCAACAGGCGGTCTCCGAAATGTGTCCCTCGAGTATTAATACAAATTCACGTCGAAATATTTGCTGTGTCTATTATTTCTCACTCCAACACTATCTCTTTCACATCCACGGCGTCACAGTGCTCAGTAGCTGAGGCAGTGTTTATATTCCACGGTCTTAATGGGTTTTTCATTGCAAAAACTATGTCTCTTTTCTTTTCTCTTTCATGAATTGTTTCTTTTTTTTCATGGCGAACGTCTCTAAATATCTGAATTTTTTTAATTTCATTTCCAATCAGTGTCTCATATTTCCCATATTATCTGTGTCTATTCGCAAAAAGCATTACATCATTACTGTTTTTACTAAATACACAACGCTTCAGTTTTGTGAGGATCTAGAGATACCAAGATACTATATAAGGAGTTTTCCTTGTGCACTTAATATACTATCTTATTAAATATTCAAATATTATATATATATATATATATATATATATATAATATCTAGATATAGATATATATAATAATAATATATATATATACTATATATATATATATTAATATAATTAATAAATTTTAATATATATATATATTGATATTGTGAATCCGTAGATAGCAAGGTTGTCTATTCCTGGCTGGAAAAACGAATGTCATCTACTATTCCATTTTGTAACGAAGTTTTAAACTCCTCCCATATCCTTGCAGTTGATACAAAGAGAAGCCATCACTTTTTCAGAGGCTACTTGTTGAGTGAATATCTCTCTTCTTTATTGGAAAGTAATATGTCAAACGTTAATTGGACAATCTATCAAGCTCGAATTTTCATAGCTGATGGCTAATCTGGTACTTCGCCGATTAATTGGAATTTGAAGGAAACAATACTGATTGTTAATTTCTTGCCTTGTGCACACATTTCCAAACTAATCAAATATTGTCTAAGTTTTATTGCCACTACCTTTTTGTGAGACCAATTTAAAACGATTCGATGATACCATTGTCAGTCCTCAGAATATATCGGCACACTTACTTGATTAAAACCGTTTCCTACGATTTCTTTATTTAACTTCGATACTTGATATATATAGATATATATACTATATATATATATATATATATATATATATAGATATATATATATATATATATATATATATATATATATATATATATATATATATAGATACTATATATATATATATATGTATATATATAGATATATAAATATATATATATATATATATATAATATAATATATATATATATATATATATATGTATGTATAGATATATAATATATATATATATATATATATATATATATATATATATAAACGTATTTCATATATATATATATATATATATATATATATATATATATATATATATATATATATATATATATATAATCTTTTTACAAAGATACTCTTTCTCTTTTTGGAAGCTAAAAGGTAAATTCAGTGGAGAGAGAGAGAGAGAGAGAGAGAGAGAGAGAGAGAGAGAGAGCGAGCTGTATAATGTAGACTGTAATATATTCGTCTTGAGACAGTTCTTTACTGGATTTACTGCTGGAGAGAGAGAGAGAGAGAGAGAGAGAGAGAGAGAGAGAGAGCTAAGATGTAGAGATGTCTTTGCATTCCAAACAATCTAAGAGCCTCGGTTTATAAGGACTCTTCGGCTTTTTCTTCTCTTCAATCTCTAAAGACCTTATCCAGCTTATATCAGTCAAATATAGCTAATCAGAAGACCCTCTTGCCAAAAGTAATGTCACGTTGGAGAGAAAGAAAAAATGAATGCATCCAGTTACTGTCACTGCCAAAATTTAAGTACGGGGGGAGGGGTGAGGGCGAGTTCACTATCACACCTAGCTTATAAATGGCGGATTCCTTTCAGTGCTCAAGTTTTATTCACTGATTTATGAATTTGTTTTCATTGACGTAAAACTGGTTATTAGGTGTTGTTTACATTTAGTTTACATATCGTATAAGTAGCCAAAGGTAAATTGCTTATCTGCTAAAATGCTTGCATTAAATGAAGAGTAATTTAACTCATAATTGTATCCCTATACCATTCGTTGGTAATTTGACCACGAGAGAGAGAGAGAGAGAGAGAGAGAGAGAGAGAGAGAGAGAGAGAGAGAGAGAGAGAGAGAGAGAGAGAGAAGTAATCATAATGGCGTGCCACAACATTCCAAGCATGAAGGTTATTTGTTGATGAAAGATCTAGGGTTGGCTTTTGTGTCGTATTCATGTTATATTACACACGAAGTGTATGAAGTCATTCTGTCTTTATTGATTGTACAGGGCCAGAGATCCACATCAAACATCATATCCTCCTTGAACAACTAACCATGGCTTAACTAAACCAACAAACTTCCCAACAGGTAATTCGAAAATGCTTTGCTCTATATCTCACGTATTGAGGCTAGGCAACTTTTTAATGCTATCAGATCAACCTACTAGAAGTCAATCTCCCCATCTTTATATATTCACCTTGTCTCCTGCTTCCCTTATTTTCATGGAAATGTGTCCATTACGATGGAAAGTGCCCTAAAGAACTTTCTGGATCCGAGGGAAAATAGGATCAACCTCTCAGAATGACGGGGACTTTTCCTGGCCTCTTTGATATCGAGAGATTATCGTTTATAATGAGGAAACCATCTGGCAGAGGAAAGCCAGCCTTCTGTTGTGGTTATTGGATATACTATATAACGTCTGTATGCCGTAGGCTTATTCTTTATCGTAGGAATTTCTTTATGCCTCGAATCCCAATCGGGAACGTTATCCTATCGAACGTTTGATCTGGAAAAAAAAAATCCTGCCAAGGACTCTGTAAAATTAATTTACATACATTATTACGAGATCGAATCTTAAGATAAATGTAAGGGAGGCAGGACGGATGAGGATATATACTCTGCACTGAGGCAGGGCAACATATTAGATGGAGAAAGAATAGTTAATGCGGTAGACGGTTTCAAAATTATAAAGAACAATGAAATTGAATATACGTAAGTTTATCTGGAGTTGGAATTTAATAGAAGACTAAAAGACGGTACATCATATATTAATGACTGTAAAATATACTATGAGAATAAAACTGTAGAGAACTTTTGAGAAATGTACGATGGCGAATGAGTTTCTGCAGAGTTTTATTTTCAAAATATATTTATAGAGTAACTTTAAACTTGTTTCTCCATTTCCAGATTCATACTGCTATGGACATTTTTAGTTTTCTATAAAAGAAAACTATTGAGATGAGTATGTCTGTCCGACCGCCATTTTTGTGTCCGCCCTCAGATCTTTAAAAATCGCCTGAGGCTAGAGAGTTGCAAATTGGTTTGTTGATCATCTACTCTCCAATCATCAAACCTACCAAATTGCAGCCCTCAATCCTAAGTAGTTTTTAATTTATTTAGGGTTAAAGTTAGCCATGGATCGTGCGTCTAGCGGTGCCAGCCGCCAACGTATCTTCACTTGACCGAATCTGGGGAGCAACTGAGCTCTGCCATGTCGTGGCTGGAAGTTTTATAATACAACACGTCGAGAGTTTCATACAGCATAATACGCTGTACACAAAAGTCAATTGCGTCGAAGAAATTTCGGCGCGTTTTTTACTTGTTTCATAATGACAATAAAGTTTAAGAAGTTTACTGAAATAAATAATTGCATTTTGAGGTTATAACAACGATAAACACCGACGAGTTACCCAAGATAACTTTCTGGTCTCTGTCGACACGATTCATTTTCCACATTTAATGAGACCGACAGGGACAGGGGCAAGGGGATTAACTGCTGTCTCCTGACGAAGGGTCTGGCTCTTCATCCGGCCTGGAGAATGGACCAGTCAAGTGTAATTTCTTCAGACACGAAAAGATCTCGTCTTAAGGAATATACAGAAAAAAAGGAGAAAATATTACTGTTCTTGGATTCAGTTGATCTTAACCTTCGTATTATTCAACATAAAAAGAAGACAATTAACGAAATTTTATCATGGAGCAGTCAAAATTCAGTTTCCTCTGCAATTTGTTAACCACTTTCATTGAAGTCTTGTTACATCCTCGACTGTTTTAACCAAGCCAGAAAACAGAACTCACCGAATTGTCCTTCCAAATTGAAATGTCTAACATTTGTCAGTATTGCAAAAGCAGTCTTTTCGGGTCACTGCATTAAAGGCAATTACTCTCTGGATGATCTATCAGACGAAATGAGTCCTAATCATAGCTTCGGGAATGGTTGCTTCAAATTAAACCATCCCACGCAGGGCAACGTCATAACTTGAGGCCAACTCTTCTAATCTTTGTGGATTTTTGTTCGTGCCTAAGCTTAAATCATATCGCACCTGATTTGAACCATGAAAAATATTCATTACTAAAACCCTCTTCAGGCTCGTGCACTAGGAAGTACTTATGGAAAGATATTGTCCCTGTACCTTGGAAAGTAACGAAATAAGAGTTATCCTTTTTACGAGAAACGGAAATGTAGCTAAGGAGATAATTACAAAGGCGTATCTTTAAATTTGTTAGTTGATAAAAAGGGAGTTGTTCTTCAAAATCTCCATGATTAGAAGTCAACATACAGGGAGAGGTAAAAAAAAAAAAATAATAATAAAGTGGATGGATAAGCGAGGATAGTTGTCACGCAAAGAACTTTTCTTGAATTACTATGGTCGACATGAATAGAATGGAATTTTTATACGATATCATGAAATAATACTGGGAAATCAGCTGAAGAATTCTAACCTACAGATAGTTTGAAGATTAATCGAAGTTCTATTTTGCCGCGAGACTCTATTACCGTCGCATTACCCATTGTCTTCTTTTATGTTTGATCCGGTTTATTCTGTTAAGCTGCGCATTTTTGAGCTATTGATTATTAATAGAATGGATATTCTGTCTTTCTTTCTCTCTCTCTCCTTGAACCACCCACTTGACCAAGCATAAGCTAAGTTCGTTGTATATATTCAAAAATGGATTAAATATCGACAATAAATTTGAGGGGTGTTCTAAGAGTCAGAGCCCTTCCTTGCCTGAGTAATCCCCTACAGGAACAGCATGTTGTGGGTATTTCGCTCTTGCTTACTACTTTCACGGGAGAAACGTCCTTCACCAACCACTGTGAGATGTATGTAGAAGACATCAAGAAAACTTTTTTTTTATAGTTGCATGAGCAGAAAAAAATGAAATGGACTCGAGATGTTCATTGAAAAATAGAAGAAAACAATAAGGGAAAAAATGAAACACTGCATATATCCTACAAGCAACGTGGAAGGGAGATAGAAAGATAATATTTATTATAAAACTTATTAGTGCTCTAACTCATACCATTTATTACGTATATAATTGATTTAATCTTAGTTTTTGTCGTTAATGGAAAAAATTGGCTAACGAAAAGAATTAAAGAAGCATGCGTTTAATCTGCTTTGAATATTCTGTTATGGATAAAAAAGATGATAGTTGCCCCTTTGGGCGTATATGTTACCTTACCTCTGACGAGAATTTTAGGCTTGGGCGTCTATCTCTGTGATCATTAATCCCCATATCCTTGCTTGACTGACAGTCTAGTTCATCAATCTCTATAAACGTCGCGGGAACATTTAGCTGTGTTCCTTTTCTTACCTTGTTTTCATAGCCTACAAAAGACTAGGGTGTCCAGCAGTAATGACCGACATTCTATGAGCGACGTCTTTGTTGAAGAAATTGACCTAAGTGCTCCTTAACCCAAAATATGGTTGCTGTTAAATATCTTCAGTTTTAGCAATTACTTAGGCTATCAATGATAGATTAAACGGTAAGATCAGGCAGAACTGCTTGAAGATAAGGAACAGTTAGAAACACTATTACACACTATTACAAGAGTAGGAAGACATAGATCAGGAAAAAGTTACAGATCGACCAACAAAATGTCAGATATATACACACTATAAAGTTCACACGAATACTGAGGATTCTCGTTATATTATTGTTATCTCTTCTCATACTTAATTATTTATTTAAATAGATGTTGTGATACATACTGGTGCCATTTTTAGATAACTATATTTGCTAAAAAAGGAGAGTTGTCACATATAAATTCTAATGAAGGGCCAGGTGTAAACGTAAACAGCCTGAAATACTCCTTCATGTGGACATGAGCCCGGCACTGTTGACTATTATCAGCAACCTTCGTATTAATTGACGTTTTCAGGGTCTCCATTTATACACTAAGCTCGAGAATTCGCTTCACTGGGTGATCTGAAAGGTTCGATTAAGATTGCAAAGCAGCAACTGCATGTGGTATTGCCGTGTTGGAGATGTGTTTGTCTTGCCATGTTATGTTTTAATGCAACGAGAATTCTTGGTTATGCAAGCATATATGCTTACAAACACACACACACACATACACACACACACACACACACACACACACACATATATATATATATATATATATATATATATATATATATATATATATATATATATATATATATATATATATATATATATATATATATATATATATATATATATATATATATATATATATATATATATATATATATATATGTCATGATATATTATGAGTTATATACATATAAGTGTCAGTGTGTGAGTGTGTGTGTTTGACTATGTCTCTCCATGTTCGTGTTTTGATTTTTTGATTTATAAAATTCAGAAAAAAGTCGTAAACACTTAGGATATAGATAATTATTTCTTCCCCATCTTCTTGAGAAGAGAGTTCATCGTAAAGTCTGTAGGTAGTAATTATTTCATTATTTAGATTAGTCGAATATGAAAATGTCTACTTCATAAAATATGCAGCTTGGAGGATTCAGCAACTTAGAAGTGCGGAATAAATAGGAGATTAATTATTTACTGACGCAATTTAGATAAGCCATGAAAATTAATTTTTTTACTGAAAAGTTAAACACTCATGTTTAAACAAAATTATAAAGCCAAATATAAATAAGGAGGGTTCTCAAATATTTTCATAAAGACATTTATGTAATTTTTAACAAATAGCACTTATATTTAAATTCACACATTTATGAATATCGTAGGAGAGTATCTTCCATGCTGACAAAAGTAGTTAAGAAATTATTTATATATTTATTTATTTTTTTGTTTCTCCAGCGAGTCTTCGGAGCAGGTCGTATTTTGGAAGATTATTGTACTACTGTCCTAGAAATGCGTTGGAATAGTCAGTCAAGTAGCATTAAACAAGTACAGGTAAGTGATGGGCCATATGTTGAATTTTTCCTTACTCGGGGAGTAAGCCTACAAACCCCTTTGTTGTTGTTCTTGTTGGGGCTGCATGGGGAGGGGATAGGAAAGCCCTATGGAAAAGCGTAAAAAGACCTGAAGAAGGCGTTTTGCGTTGAGTTCAAGATACAAGAATTTTAAGATAGGACATTTATGATTTATTTATTAGAATGAAAATGTAAGAAATAAATAATGCGCATGTTAAACAGTAGAGAACCATTATTTCTGATAAGATATGGCGTTGTTATTTTAATTTTCGTTGTGAAATAACGCACCATTTGACAGTGGGTTTTAGCACGCTCCTCAAATAAGTTGGAGGTAGGATCACGCCTTGTTATTAGGTAAGTATTGATTTGGAAGGATGACTGGATATCTGTAAAGATTATAAGAAAGTGCTTTCTAAAGTGACATACGATTGGCGAGTTTTTAGTAATAAAGACTTACCTACCATCCGGAGGTCGGTATCATGAGTTGTGAGCCTGAATTAATTCATATTTGCTTTATCACTTCATAAATTTTGTTTGTTTGTAGAATTCTATGGTCTTTTTACGCTGTATGGAACCAGTGGTTATTCAACAACGGGACCAACGGCTCTACGTGACTTCCGAACCACGTCGAGAGTGAACTTCTATCACCAGGAATACACATCTCTAACTCGTGGCCACCGAGGTGGCAGGCCAAGACCACACCGATCACGCCACTGAGGCGCTCATCACTTCATAAATGCTCAGATTTGGTGATTTTAAGCAGCATTTCTTGGGAGGCAGGAAAGATATATTAAATCACCAGTTTAACTTTCTTACTATTTGGATTGAAGTGTCCATCTGCGATACAAATGGCACTTTAATTTGAGCCTGTTACAAAATATTTAATTAGCTTTAAACTACACTCAAATTCGAATTGTTGCTGGAATATTTGAAAGCTTGGCATAAGACTTTATAGATAATTCGCAAATTACTCACCATTTATTCTAGATGGTATATAGGAATGCTCGGATTTATTTCTCTGACGTAAACAACTGACTTGAATATCCGATGTCTCGAAGAATCAAAGGGATTCCATCATGTCCCACAAAATGGAAGAGCAGCTGTAAAGTGTTTTATGTGAGAGGAGAGACAACGAAAGGAACCCCAATACATAAGGGAAATATCTGATTTCGCTTTGGTCAACGAAAAGGGAAAGTTTTGCATAAATGCTCTCGTTATTATAAGGAAACTCAGCTCATTTCCGTATTTATCCTCAATTCTGTTTCTTTTGTGGTTTTTCTATCAAACATAAAATGAACGTAAAGTCGTCAGCATCGTTTATTGCAAAAGTTTTATGATATTCTGTAATATTTTCCTGTGATTCTCTCTCTCTCTCTCTCTCTCTCTCTCTCTCTCTCTCTCTCTCTCGTTTCTCATATTTGTTTTTACATGAACATCGTTACAAAGCCGGTAAGCATATAATTATTCAATGTAATTTGTGAATGTGGTAGATGTTAATGTTACACATAGAATACAACGCAAACATTTCTTTCCTTTGCATTTTTATAATTATTATTAACAGCGAATCAAGGTAGGCTTGTCATTATATTTGGAAATGTCTAATTTCTCACCATATTAAAATGATGTTCAATAATTACGCAAACTCTTCTTACATTTTAATTAGTGTAATTATTATCAAAAGCGAATAAAGGTAGACGACCATTTACTTTTAAAGTCTTTTTTCACAGTACTCGTAAAATGGTTGCACAATACCGCGCACTTTTATTGCATTTTGTTTTGTATTATACATGTAATATTTAGAAAATGGATCTGCTACCTGAAATACACCTTGAGGAGATTAGATAAACATATATAGAAGAGAGGAAGACGAAAGCGATAGACATTTTCGAAATTAAAAACATGTTTCGGATGGAAGCCAGAATTTTCTAAACTACATGGTACAATAGTGGTTTGACTTAAATGTTTAAACTAAATGACGGTAGTGAAATGTTCAACTTTGTGGAGGTGCCTCGACCGAGTGTAATCGGGAGCTCCACAGAATCCGAAATTTATGGAAATCTAAAGGATAACCTTATAACTTCGTGGAAGCATTAAGCAGATGTTTTCTCACAATAAAGTGTTTTTCCGTATTTCTGCATACACACATACGTATGTACGCACACATATACGTATATAAATTTGTTGTAAAATCTCTTAAATTTTTAACATAACATTCATTTTGACCTTGAAGTAAACAATCCAAAGTTCATGGCCTTTCAGAGAGAGAGAGAGAGAGAGAGAGAGAGAGAGAGAGAGAGCATTCAATGTAAGAACAAAGCATTGCCACTCTCAAGCAAAAGGGCGTCATGACACAGGAAGTAAATGTGAATAACGCAAGCAAGGATTATTGATCGAAGACCCGTTAACAATAGGTTGAAGCCTTCATTCTTCAGCTCTCAGAATTTTGAACCTGATTATGCTAGAAGTAAGTGGAAGATTAATGACAGTATTTTCAAGAGAAAAGATCCCTTGTCTGTCAGCTTTATAGAAAACAATATTGTAATATATCGTCGTTCGAATGAATTTGCATCTTAGTATTATGATAATACTTAGTGTTTTTCTCTTGGCTGCACATGTCTTGGAAGCAGATCATTTCTCAGAATATTATTATTATTATTATTATTATTATTTTTTTTTCTTTTTTTTTTTACTCTATCACAGTCCTCCAATTCGACTGGGTGGTATTTATAGTGTGGGGTTCCGGGTGTTGCATCCCTGCCTCCTTAGGAGTCCATCACTCTTCTTACTATGTGTGCCGTTTCTAGGATTCACACTCTTTCTGCATAGCCCTGGAAGCTACTTGTCAGGGGCCCTCTAGTTTTTTCTAGATTCCTTTTTCAGGGAATCTTGGGGATCGTGCCTAGTGCTCCTATGATTATGGGTACGATTTCCACTGGCATATCCCATATCCTTCTTATTTCTATTTTCAGATCTTGATACTTATCCAATTTTTCCCTCTCTTTCTCTTCAACTCTGGTGTCCCATGGTATTGCGACATCAATGAGTGATACTTTCTTCTTGACTTTGTCAATCAACGTCACATCTGGTCTGTTTGCACGTATCACCCTATCCGTTCTGATACCATAGTCCCAGAGGATCTTCGCCTGATCGTTTTTCTATCACTCCTTCAGGTTGGTGCTCGTACCACTTTATTACTGCAAGGTAGCTGATGTTTCTTGCACAGGCTCCAGTGGAGGGCTTTTGCTACTGAATCATGCCTCTTTTTGTACTGGTTCTGTGCAAGTGCCGGGCATTCACTTGCTATGTGGTTTATGGTTTCACTTTTCGTATTGCACTTCCTACATATGGGAGAAATGTTATTTCCGTCTATCGTACTTTGAACATATCTGGTTCTTAGGGCCTGATCTTGTGCCGCTGTTATCATTCCTTCAGTTTCCTTCTTTAGCTCTCCCCTCTGTAGCCATTGCCAATTGTCATCGCGGTGGCTAGTTCTTTAGTCTGTCTCATGTATTGTCCATGCATTGTTTGTTGTGCCAGTCGTGTCTGTTCTTTCTGTCTTTCTCCTGTCTCTGTATATTTCTGGGTCTTCGTCTGCTTTTATTAGTCCTTCTTCCCATGCACTCTTTAGCCACTCGTCTTCACTGGTTTTCAGATATTGCCCCAGTGCTCTGTTTTCGATGTTGCCGCAGTCCTCTATACTTAGTAGTCCTCTCCCTCCTTCCTTTCGTGTTATGTATAGTCTGTCCGTATTTGCTCTTGGGTGTAGTGCTTTGTGTATTGTCATATGTTTCCTGGTTTTCTGATCTATGCTGCGGAGTTCTGCCTTCGTCCATTCCACTATTCCTGCGCTGTATCTGATTACTGGCACTGCCCCATGTGTTTATGGCTTTTATCATATTTTTTCCCGGCGTTGAGTTTTGACTTGAGTATCGCCTTGATCTCTGCATATATTCTTTCCTGATCGTGTCCTTCATCTCTTGGTGTTTTATATCTCCTCCTTCCATTATTCCCAGGTATTTGTATCCTATTATTATTATTATTATTATTATTATTATTATTATTATTATTATTATTATTATTATTATTATTATTATTATTATTATTATTTAGATGATAAATCCTATTTATATGAAACAAGCGTACAGGGGCCATTGACTTGAATGTCTAGCTTCCAAAGAATGTGGTTTTCATTCGGTAGAAATTTAAGACGATGAAAGGAAAAACAGAGGTAAGTGGTCAGTTAATAGAAAGGGAAGATAAAATGAGAGATTGAAAAATGAACAGGTAAAAATATAAGTACATGTTTTAGGATAGTAATGCATTGAAAATTGCAGGTTCTAATTGGGCCACAACCTTAGGGTAAACCTTCACTGCCCAAGTGAGTTGGATAATGTCTTTTTTTTCTGTTTCTTATGACTGTTTAACCTTCTGTTTCCCAGCTCTCTTGCCGACACTTAATTTATTTACTTTAGTTTTTGTTAGTCAATTAAAGATAAATTTACTGGAGGTCTGTTCCCCGCTGATGGCGATAATATCTCAAAGGCAGGCAGGTTAGATACATTAAAAGAATGAGTTATGCAATTTCACACTGAACTCAATTTATATTCATAAAAAAAACTGAGTTTTGTTTTAGAGAATTATTGTATGTTTTAATGAAATGATGCGTTGCATAAGAAGAATTAGCGTAAGATAGATAATCGAGCTGAAATGAATTGTAACATGCAAGAAACATTCTAATTGAAATCAAAACAGACACACATACACAGACGTATGATTATGCACTGAATTCTATTCTTCAGTAACTCCACTCTATCTGTAACCCGTCATAGAGGCCTAATAACTTTTATGTATCTGTTTCAGTGCTTTGATCAAGAGGCGAGTGAACGGAAATTTCGGAAAATGGTCCGATTCGTATCTCTCAGTTGATGAAATGTAGGAAATATTACCTTGACGAAGTGATTTCAGTTCCTCACATGATTTTTTTTTTTTTCAAATGAGACGACTTTGGATTTTATTTTTTTAATATCACCTAATCATATTTAATTTTAACTTATTACAAAAATAGAAGCCACACGACAATATCGGTTCAAACTTTTAATCAGTTACAATCGATTAAATGAGCTGTAGTTTGTATTTTCGACTTTATTTTTTTTTAAATGCCCTCTGTCCATAGTTAATCCCTAAATAGATTTATAATACAAATACCTCCATCCACAGTTGTAAAACTAGGCCTTCATTGGGAGACACTCAAGATGCGAAATAAGTATGTTAGTGTGTACCCATGTATATGATTAAGAGGCGACACACGCACTCAATATTTCATTTCAATTTATTACCTGCAACAGGCGATAAAATGAGACTGCCACTCCACGCCAGTATACAAACTGTCCGTGCTTTAATTAATTGCAGAAGAGCCAATCCATCGTGAAACTCACATTGCTCCAACGTCCGCAGCACGCGTCAAAAGAAGGTGCAAGTACTCTTTAATTCATGGGGACTTAAAAAAAAAAAAAAAAAAAAAAAAAAATAAATGTATATATATATATATATATAGATATATATATATATATATATATATATATATATATATATAAAAGTACTCGACGGGTCAGTACGTCTTTCACCCTAGGGCATCTTATAGAAATAGACAAAGTCATGACAAACGTGGTATATAGTTAGGATAAAATTCTAAGTGGAAAATGAAATAGTATAATGAATTGCAATCGCATTTCATCCCTTTGAATTTAAATAATTGTTATGATAAAATCATGTTATTTTCAATTTACAAACACAGATGAAGTAAACTGCAATATCTTAAATAATACTCAGATATCAAAGAATGTTTAATAATCCGGAAAAGAAACTACTTAAAGGTGTTGATGAAAGTATGTAAATAAATGAGCCGGTATACGTAGAAAAACAGTTTCAATTAATAGCTTCTAAGAATGAACAAAGTGCAGACTTATTCCTGGATTACGTTTAGTACAGTCACCCATATATATAAGTTCATGGATGTCCGGGTGGTTGGGAGAGATTTCCACTTCACCCCTTTCTGGATGACAGGTGTCTGGGAGTGCAAACTGGCCAAATGTTCAACTAACTGCTGTAGAAAGTTTCGTTGTGTGGTCGTCTTATGTCACTATACAGACCCGTTGTCCAGAAAGAGGTTGGATGGAATTCAGCTTTATGACCGGAGACATACAAGTTCCCATGAACTTGTATGAGTGACTATACGTTTGAACAGCATGAATTTAACAAGCAGCGGAGGAAATGATCCCTTATTTAAGGTAGGTCCTGGATGTCAAAGAACACCTTAGAAAAATAGACCGGAAAGACGGGGGGAACTTTTGTCGTATTATGAAAGAGTATGACTATCTTACTTGTTCTTTTGTTATATTCTGATGCCTCCACTTTAGTGAGCAACCTAGAAGTAGGTTTAGTTTTAGAGAGAGAGAGAGAGAGGCTGGTTTTTCTTTCCTAATATTTGTATAGGTTACTGCTTATTGACTCAGTGAAAGATTGAAGTTTTTATTTATCCTTTAGTAAGCAAAATTTCTTCGGCTAAGTATCGTAGCAAGTAATGGCATAAATGATTGCAAGAAACTGGGAAATATTTTTTTCGAGCGAACGAAATGGTCGTTTGTTGCTATAGATTTTAATAATCACATCGTTTTGTCAAAGCCAACTCCCGTCAAACGTTGTCAAAAATATAGAAGTTGTAAAAATATAGAAAGTTGTAAAGAGGTATATTTGCTGAAGTAAAAAAGAAAAGCGATGGAAAAAATAGTGACTTGAATTAACCAATAGATCTTTGCAATATTTTTCACCCTGAAATATATATAATAGTTATTTTTTACTGGTATACACTTTCTGAATGGTTTTAACCTCCTCTGAATAATCTATTATGCCTGGTATGCATATTTTCGTTTATCTCTCCTGTAATACCCGTTTCCTTGTAACCTGGCCAAATACCGAGCGCGACGTATTTCGTTCACATAACCAAAGAAACTATCTAAAATGGGCCTCCACAGTACCGCAGTACTGCTGTTTACACGCTCGGTAATTACTGGCACCCAAGCGTGAAATCGTCGGATATGTAGGGCCTGGTTCAGTATAACACCTAGGGAAACTTTGCCCCATTTTGAAGGCATCGATGGAAATTCAAACACCGCAGGTAAGAGAGCCCTAAAGTATTTCTCTACCTTTCTAGATCTGTTGAAGAATTAGAAACCTTGTTTAATAACAAGAGTGGAAGAACGGAAAGTGAAATCAGATAGCTATCAAAAAGAGCAAGGTGTACGTAAGATCACAGTAAAGAGTTTTGGGATTTGCATGATATTGTTATGAGAAAAAAAAAAAACTTCACAACTTTCCTTTTTTTTATTTCAGCCCCTGAAACGTATATGTAAAACCGTCATAACAGAAATGTCTGCGTTCCAAGTCACTGTTGAGTATTTTTAACACCGATTTTAACTATGTCAAAAACGCATATAAAATTGTTAAGATTTATATTTATCTATTTATTCATTTGCTTAGTTTGTATTTAAATTGTTTATTCA
>NC_061100.1:109538951-109541451 GCF_015104395.2 Macrobrachium nipponense | reverse complement strand
AATGTACCTGCGTTCGCGCCCAAGTACAGGTAAATCTATTATCGAGAAAAAATTCCCCTTCGGTTAGCAGCATATAAATATATTAATTGCTGAGGTAGAGCGAATTGATATTAAAGGACATTGTAGCTCGATATATGTATATGAATCACGGTAATGTGATATGACTTTATGTAAATTGCTACGTGTTGTCAAAAGCGCTACTTAACTACCGGAGTCGAGCGGGTTGATGTTTGTCTCCAAACCAACGAATACTTCGCGCGAGAAAGTATTTGAGGTGAGAGACGACATATACCTTTAAGCCTCTCGCGGTTGGGTGGTATCGCTTCCACTGACGTACCTGGATTTATAATGTACCTGCGTTCGCGCCCAAGTACAGGTAAATCTATTAACGAGAAAAAATTCCCCTTCGGTTAAGCATATATGAAAATATATAATTCCGAGGTAGAGCGAATTAGATATTAAAGGACATTGTAGCTCGATATATGTATATGACCTCACGTAATGTGGATATGACTTATGTAAAATGCACGTGTTGTCAAAAAAGCGCTACTTAACTACCGGGAGTCGAGGCGGGATATTGTCTCCAAACCAACGAATACTTCAGCGCGAGAAAGTATTTGAGGTTAGAGAGACTATACCTTTAAGCCTCTCGCGGTTGGGTGGTATCGCTTCCACTGACGTACCTGGATTTATAATGTACCTGCGTTCGCGCCCAAGAAAGGTATCTATTATCGAGAAAAAATTCCCCTTCGGTTAAGCATATATGAAAATATATTAATTCCGAGGTAGAGTGAATTAGATATTAAAGGACATGTAGCTCGATATATGTATATGAATCACGGTAATGTGATATGACTTATGTAAAATGCTACAGTGTTGTCAAAAGCGCTACTTAACTACCTAGTCGAGGCGGGTTGATGTTGTCTCCAAACCAACGAATACTTCAGCGCGAGAAAGTATTTGAGGTGAGAGACGACATATACCTTTAAGCCCTCATCGCGGTTGGTGGTATCGCTTCCACTGACATACCCTGGATTATAATGTACCTGCGTTCGCGCCCAAGTACAGGTAAATCTATTATCGAGAAAAAATTCCCCTTCGTTAAGCATATATTGAAAATATCTCAATTCCGAGGTAGAGCGAATTAGATATTAAAGGACATTGTAGCTCGATATATGTATATGAATCAGCGGTAATGTGATATGACTTATGTAAAATGCTACGTGTTGTCAAAGCGCTACTTAACTACCGGAGTCGAGGCGGGTTGATGTTGTCTCCAAACCAACGAATACTTCAGCGAGAGAAAGTATTTGAGGTGAGAGACGACATATACCTTTAAGCCTCTCGCGGTTTGGGTGGTATCGCTTCCACTGACGTACCTGGATTTATAATGTACCTGCGTTCGCGCCCAAGTACAGGTAAATCTATTATCGAGAAAAATTCCCCTTCGGTTAAGCATATATGAAAATATATTAATTCCGAGGTAGAGCGAATTAGATATTAAAGGACATTGTAGCTCGATATATGTATATGAATCACGGTAATGTGATATGACTTATATATATATATATATATATATATATATATATATATATATATATATATATATATATATATATATATATATATATATATATTTATATATATATATATATATATATATATATATATATATATATATATATATATATATATATATATATATATATATATATATATATATATATATATATATATATATATATATATATATATATATATATATATATATATAAATATACATATATATATATATATATATATATATATATATATATATATATATATATATATATATATATATATATATATTATATATATATATGGATAACTTGATCACAAAGTGTACAAAACGTGATGCTATATATATATATATATATATATATATATATATATATATATATATATATATATATATATATAATATATATGTATATATATATATATATATATATATATATATATATATATATATATATATATATATATATACATGTGTGTGCGTGTGTCATTATACATGTATCTTCATGAATCTGCATTTTTGCTTCAATTCATCACCGTTTTAGATAAGTTACTTATATGATCACCTTGCGCTTCTCTCTACTGATAATTTTTAACAAAAACCTGATGTAAGATTAACGGTATTAATTTAATGTATACGAAGAACCAAGTAAGAAAACATAGTGAGATGGGTGAATTTCCAAAGGTAGGTGACTAATGTAATGTTGTTTCCTTTTGTAACCTTCGGGAAATAAACACTGAACATTGGAAATTTAGCTGCAAGGCAAAGTAATACATTTTTATACTGCAGGAGCGCAAACAGAGATATACTTAAAATGAGTGTATTAATGTATTATTAGAACAAAAAAAAAAAGGACGCTAACAACCTGTTACAATATCTCGTGAGGCAAAAGACCTCTTCACAAAAAACAAAATATTTTCTCTCTTCTCACCGAATGGC
>NC_061100.1:109528951-109533951 GCF_015104395.2 Macrobrachium nipponense | reverse complement strand
TCTCACCAAAGCTGCAGTGATTGCATTTAAAGATTTACTTATTGATCTTTCGTTTATCGTTTGAAAAGGATAAGATGTGTTAATTTCCTTTAATTTTCCCTCATCTTTTCAAGATATTTCCTTTCTATAAGGTAATCTCAGCGTCCTGAAACGCCTGGCATCAAGCGAGCACAGCCATCCCATCTTACCCAATTTCTTTCCCTTGTCCCACTTCTGCTTCTCTCCGCTTCCTTTCACTGTAATTACTCGCCTCCCTAACCCCCGTCAAAATCATCATCATCATCCTCATCATCATTATCATCATCATCATCATCTCTCCCCTGTTGCTGCTTAAACGTCAGTGAAGGTCAATTAATGTAATTACATCCCTGTGCCATTTATATGCCTTGTGGGTTTAATTGCAGTTTAATTAAGACCTGGCAGACACTAAACTTGCCTTCCATAACTATAGTCTTATGACAGAATTAGCCCAAAAGTCATGGTAAGCATTTACTGGATTGTTCATCGGCTAAATTCTTAGATCGAATTTCTTAAACACCTCTAGACAAAGTTCTTACGTTTCCAAGTGGGCAGTGAAAGGTTATATTTTTGAAAGAAATGTGCAAGGAACTGTTTGTTCGCACTTTTGTCTTAACCTTCCGAAATTTCTTTTCTATTATTTCATATCATTTAATGTTTCCTGTCTTTCAATCCAGTATTTTTCACCATTAAGATTGCTCCTGTTTCATAATCTGCGACAGCCCTTACCTACCTATAATTTAATATCTTATTCCATCACGATGCTCTTTCACATTGCGTTAGATCCATCTTCCTGACTGAAAGGTATTGAATACGAAATAACAAATGGCCAACTCTGCAACTTTGGCAAGATTGCAATTCAATTTCGCAATAAAAGTTTTTGCCGGATCTTTATGTGATTCATATTCGTTTATTTTATTCATTATCATATTAGATCTGAAAGCAAACTTGTTGATAGTAGGGATAATTTAATACTTTAGTTCTTCATATAAGGCATCAGGATGTCACATAATCATCACATAGTAACATTTCCAATGGAAATGAACTTCACTGAAACAGTCTACCTGTGATTTATGTACGATTTTTGAAGAGTGGGATCGATATGATGGCCTTTGAAAATTCCACTGTAATTATGAGACTCGTTTAGGCTAAAGTTTAAGGGAATTATATTTCAACATATACCTGGAAAAGCTATCAGAGGTGTATTCTATATGGAATCATCAGTAAATAGGCTATTTTTTGTATATTAAAGGAACACACAACGTAATTCGACTATCTTTTATTATAAAACATTTATTTGTATCATTAACGTTGTAATAGAAAAATGGCTCTGTATTTATTCCTTAATTCACATCCGCGCCCATTTCCACAGAGGAAAGTTGTTCTAAAATTCCTTCCTAAGATTTTATCAGAGATTTGCTAAACTTTAAGCAATTCAAGTTTTTCCCAGATTCATATTTTACCCTACTTTATATTTTCTTTGTCGATATTACCAAACTTCTTAGTTTTCATAGTTTCTTATTATTAACGGGTAGTACCGTTTCGGGTGCAGCCATTGTGCTATGTATATATATATAGATATATATATATATATATATGATATATATATATATATATATATATATATATATATATATATATACGTTATATACGAATATACACACATATATGATAATTACGTACTTATATTTGTATATTGTATTCTAGTATATTGTATTATATATTCATTACTATCTATATAAAATGATAATATTAGAGATAGAAAGATAGATCGATAAAGTGATGATAATACAGGGATTCGTTATACATTATACATGCACGAATAAGCACACACACCTTAGAGATAAATAGATATACATTGTATATACATATATATGCACATATAAGCACACACACCTATATATATATATATATATATATATATATATATATATATATATATATATATATATATATATATATATATATATATATATATATATATATATATATATCCACACACTACGTACTAATATTTTACTTGAACCTGCGCAAATGGCAAAGTTAAGCATTTTTAGAAATTTTTTGGTGCACAGAATCTCGATTGGATTTTACATAAACTTCATCTTGGCCTTTTACATGAATTGCACGCCCAGACATTCGAAAATTGTTCTGTGTCACAAGAATCGGGAACGAAAAGAATTCACAAATTCTTTGCAAAACGAGGGATACCATTAAAGATAGATATTTATTCTGAATTTTTAAAGCTTAATTTTGGGTTGACAGTAAAGCGAACATATTCCTGTCGAAAATGTGTCTTCCTGCCCCTTGTAGTGAAAACTTGATATTAGAAATAGCGAAGCCATTAAATAGAAAAATCATCAATAATCACAGCGGTGTATAAGGGACATAATTAATGAAGAAAGCGCACCAGCAGAATTGTTGAATTGAGGATACACCCGAGATATGAGAAAAATAGTTAAAAGCGGCAGCACTCCAGGAATGAGGAAAATACTTCAAGGTAAAAGGACTCAAAATATAACAGATTTTAATGAGATATGATTCAGTATATTCAGTAAAAGTTTTAGTCACTTTTATTATTGTTAACATATAAAATTACGATAATTATTTATTCTTATTGGTTTTATTTATAATCATCATTCTTCATTTCTTACGTTCGTATTTGAACACTGATATCCTTCACTTATTCATAATTTATCATACTAATTTATTAATTTCAATATTATTAGGGCTCTGAATAATCCTGATGGGATCCGGCGCTTGGTCTTCAAGACCTGAATTTCATAATCAATCAATCAATCAAAATCTAACAGAAGGTAGGAAGATCCCCAAATGTGAGAGAAACAGAGGAAGCACTCCCATTATGAGGAAAATACTCGAAGGGGGAAGGAACCCCCCTAGATATTAAAACACCCCACGTGAGAGAAAAATAGTTAAAGTAGGAAGCACAGTTACGGGAGAAATAATTAAAGATCTCCAAAAAAACTGGAAGAAATAATCACAGGAAGTGCCATCTTAGTAGGAGGAAATTGGTTAAAAGGATGAGTCATCCCACTAAATATGAGTGAAATATTGAACCCAAGTTGAATTTTTATTTTGTGTTACTTCAACGTAAACTAGAAAATCTTTATTCACTAAGATAATAATAGTATACAAAAGCTAGATAGATAATTCTAAAGTGAGTGATTTTCATTACTAAGAAAATAATTAGATTATTTAACTGAATAAACAAAACTGAAATTCACCAAGTTCTGATTCACTAGAGAGGAAGATGCTTCTCATCCCCCTTCGATAATTTTTCAGTGTCCTCGGGAACCCTTTCTCTCTCTCTCTCTCTCTCTCTCTCTCTCTCTCTCTCTCTCTCTCTCTCTCTCTCTCTAGTATATCAAGATAGAAGAACCCATCTCCCAAAAGCCTTTAGGTTAAGAATATCCACCTCTCAGTTTTTTTTTTTTTTTACTGTCTTGATCCTGAAGGCCGATAATGAATCTAGAAAATAATTAAAACATTATATCCCGGAAATTATGGCGAAATCGATTAGATTTTTTGGGTACAACATACTGATAACCTTATAATTACTCGTTCTGAATCAAGTAACACACTTATGGAACTTATATTATGGTATTATTAAAGAGAGAGAGAGAGAGAGAGAGAGAGAGAGAGAAAGTTTATCTTAATTTAGATCTTCCTGAGCATCCTAATAATTCCAAGTATAAATCTTCTGTGTGTTTACAGTTATTATTATGCAGAGCATCCTTTAATATTTATATTTGAATTAGAGTATTAAGGCGACTTTAAATGTATGTGTTAAATAGCAGAAATTTCTCGTCCTTTTTATCATTAACTTCGCAGAGAATTCATACGCCATGAATTTGTATCACGCAGAGATGAAATCCCACGTTTGTTTTTTTATTATTATTATAATAGATTCAATATCATAGAGATAGCTGTAGTTTGAATGTAACACATCTCGAAGGTCTGTAACTTATAAATTCAAGAGATGTTCTTTAGCAATAACTTAATTACTGAAGACACGAACTTGAATTAATATTTTTTGTATTTTCATAGGACTGGCAGCCATGTAGACAGCTTTCTCGATGTCGCTTAGACTGGCGAGCAACGCACCAAAGGGCATGGTAAAATACGGTTGAGTCATTTTGTTTATTATTGCTTATACAATTCTCTCTCTCTCTCTCTCTCTCTCTCTCTCTCTCTCTCTCTCTCTCCAACGCGACGTTTCTTCCTGATCCACAGGACTTATTATTATTATTAAGGGAAGATACAAATATTCTAAAGTTATATTTTGCGGAAAAAAGACAAAAATAAAAAAATAAATGAAACTGTCAGAAATATACAATTGAAATGACAATATTGCAACTACATTTCTTCCTCTCTCTCAGCCATATTGCTAAACGCAGCTTGCCCACTAAAACTGACAACAGCCTTCCTGAATATAGTTAATATACGTTTTGCCCCCAACATTTTTTTTTTCAGTCCTTTGCCTTTAATAGAGAATTTTACTATTACACAGTGAGATTTTATTTCGAAATTATAAGAGAATTGTGCTGTATCACTTCTTTAGAAATATCATTCGATGACATTATATCACTGTAATATATCACTGCTTTAAAAGTATAATTAAATTACATTGTATATCTGTTATGAAAAGTTGGGTGTACAGCTTCCTTGATAAGGCTAGTTGCAAATTTTCTTTTGTTCATAATATTAAATTCCAGATGTCCTTTTTCTTAGATGAAAAAAATGCATACACACACACAAACAAACACCAAAATCCAAACAGATTCTTTCAAACTTTCATATCTGTTTCTATTTCCCTGTACATTAAAAGATGAAAATTCCGACGTTGTTTCTGCTTCTTATATTTAGGGATAGAATTCATTTATACTGTTTCATCTCGCGTCTTTCTCAAAAGTCTGAAATCCAAAGGACGGCAGAGAGTGATGCCTCAAAAAACCAAAGGG
>NC_061100.1:109491451-109523951 GCF_015104395.2 Macrobrachium nipponense | reverse complement strand
CATGTCGCATTGGGTTGCCAGACGCACGATTGTATCTAATTTTAACCTTAAATGAAATAAAAACTACCTAGGCTAGAGGACTGCAATTTGGTATATTTGATGATTGGAGGGTGGATGATCAATATTTCTATTTGCAGCCCTCTAGCCTCAGTAGTTTTTAAGATGTGAGATCGGACAGGAAAAGTGTGGACGGAGAAGCCCATCTCAATAGTTTTCTTTTACAGAATACTAAAAGCTAAAAGATAAAAATGGAAGATATGAAAAAGAAAGTATATTGACAGCGAATCTGCTCTCACAGATTGGAGCATCAGATTTCGTAAGACAGTTTAAGTATTCTTCAATAGTCTAATGTCTCCCATCATAAGGTATATATTCGCTGTTCGACGACTATGATTAATTTTGTTCATGTGATACCTTGAGAAAAGAAGAGTGTATCATTAGTGGTTCGTATTGCGTAGTACACTATTGTTTAGGAATAAAAATAAATTATTAATCATTTATTTGACCTTCTCATGTAAACTCCATGTCAATCTCAAAACTAGACACTTTAGATAAGATTTAAGTTAGAAAAAAATTAATGAAAAAAAAGGAAAATCAGTGACTTTAATTTTATATCATAGTTATAAGTGCATAATATTACACCACGTGGTATTAATAAATTAATTGTTCATTGGTAGTTATTATGACAAGGGATTATATAATTGATTTTTAGTAAAGTTATTTAAAAAAGGGTGGTAAATTGTAGGTATGTACTTTTGCAATTATTGTCTGGGCCTTAAACTATTAGGTTTGAGATATCATACATATATTATATACATTATCTCTCTCTCTCTCTCTCTCTCTCTCTCTCTTTCTATATATATATATATATATATATATATATACATATATATATATATATATATATATATATATAATTCTGTTGCCTTTATGGGTAAGGAAAGTTGAACTTTGACATAATGCGATACAGTAAATTTATTTTGACGATTTGATCAAAAGATTCGAGCAATTAAATAGTATTTTGCCTTTATCCTTCAAATTGTTAACTGATATTCATGTTGTAACATAAAGATATATAAAGATCGTTGCCATGAATTTTCAAATGCTTTTACGGCCTCAAAATATACAATATCTAACAACGTAATCCCTGAATTCATCAGCGTGGAAACTTCTGAAAATCTTTTTACATAAGATATTGCAGATTCCTAGAAACCTGATTTAAACCTTTCTAGGATACATAAATTCGATGAATTCGATGTAGAATGAGGATTTTGGAAAGAGGATTTTAACCTGGTGTAGAGAAATCTAAGAAGAGATTTAATAGGGTTCCTGGAAGGGATAATCTTCATAGATTACATCATTATAACATGATTAGAACTTATGATGTTGCCGTTCCTATCAAACGACTTTGTGAACTTAATGTCCGCTGTCTCTATCTCGTTTGGATAGGTATATTAAAAGCACTGAAAAGGCGAGCAGAACAATTAAAAACTTTATAAATAAGATGGTCTCCCAGCCTTTACGGTTAAAGGCCGAAGACCAGGTACTAAAAGATAATAATCTAGATAATACAATTTTTTCAGCATAAATTGTACGAATAATTTAGCCTTCGTTTTTATCTAAAGATTAAAATTCTTTAACCTATTATCAAAGCTTTCAAAACCTACCACTTTTTAACCCGGAATCAAAGTTCTCATTTGCATAAAGATATATCCATGAAGTAGTTCGTTAAAAGAATATTATTCCAGTGGAGCTATGACGTAGAATATTAAACACTGAACATTTAGATAGTCTGTTTCAGAAATATTCGGTTACCAAAGATTTGCTTTTCCATTAATATGGTATTCTGCCGAAGTATTCATTTTTATTTAAATTCGAAGTTGCTGACCAAGTGACTTGAGTGAATACATTGAGAACTTGAGTACCGACGAATATAATGACTTCAAAAGGAAAAATATGAAGTATTTGATTTATTCTTAAACATCATGTGATTTTAAATACAATGAAAAGTCAGCAGAATTTACTCCACTGGTCTATGAAGTAATTTAAGCTTTTGGATTAGCCGTCTCTGGCAACTAATAGTAAATGCGATGAAACGAAATTTATTTATCAGTTCAATATAAGACTGTCAAGACATTAGTTCTTTTATTGCCATCACGTAATAGGAATTATTCGTGGCTAAAATTAAGGAGTCTTTTCATCAGTATGTTTATCAGATGAAATAGTTCAGTATAACGAATGCGATAACGTTTTAGGAAATAATTTGTTCAGCCGACATTTTAACAGATATTCACCTGGCTGGAATTTCATACAGTGTAAAAATGAGTAAATAAACAATTAGATGACTGCTTTACGTTTTTTTCTCTGACATTACAAAATGTATTTAAACATTAAAAAAAATAAGATTGGAATGACGTCTCATTTTATTTTTCATACTGTTAATTATCCTCTTCATCCAGGTGCAAATGTATTCAGATGCACGAAATTTCGAATAATAGAAAGTGAAAAAGAGTTGGGCTAATATGGTTAATATTGCATCGAATATAAATAATAAATCAATATATATATATATATATATATATATATATATATATATATATATATATATATATATATATATATATATATATATAATATATATATATATATATATATATATATATATATATATATATATATATATATATATATATATATATATATATATATATATATATATATATATATATATATATATATATATATATATATATATATATATATATATATTTATAATTTCTTTGTAAAAGTTGGGGATTTCCTTCGACTTATCAGAGGATAACACGCCACTGTACCGCAGGAAAAAAAAATTAACGTTGCATCGTTCCAAGAAATACATGGAAGCAATAACAGGATAAGAAAGAAGGAAACTGCCAAGCCGGAGGTTAACAAGGCGGCCAGAGATTATCTGGAGGCTAATAGAAATCCCGTGGGAGGCGCAGAAGGTTTTCAGCTTCGGCCGTGTAAAGGTTTTCCGATAATGTTTTCTTGGCTTCATTTATGTGATTTCGGTTTCCCTGGGCTTCGGGGAATTTTAGCGAAGGCTGTTATTAAATTTCGTATATTTTCTTAATTACAAGGATTATCTATAATACTCAAGGCACACTATTTAATTGAGGATGTAAGTGCATTTTTTGGTTTAGATATTAAATCATTTTTATAATTTTGTTTACTTAACAGTTGTTCACATTGAAACAAGCACGGTGAAATGAAAATCTTGTGTGTTAGTTTATTGTATTTAGCATAAGATTTTTTTTTTTCAAAAGCTCAACGTGAATTGGGGGGAAAAATATAAAGACAGAACTGCCACAATCTTGATTACAGAGCTGACTAGATTGCAAGGAGTTTGAATCACAATGAAAGCAACTTCTGGCAAATAGTCGTGATTTTACCGGATAGCAACTCTTTAGAGCAGTAGAGATTGATCGTAGTGGTAATAAGTAGGTTGGTGAGTGCAGACATGCGGTAGTCAGAAGTGATCTCTCTGGCTGTTGGACTGATGGATCATTCATTAATCGAGACTTTTCATCTTGCTGTCAGAGGAGAGATAAATTGCAAGTCAGAACGCTGATAAATTTTAAAATGATTCATACCAGAACATATAAAGACAGCTATTTATTTAGCCGTTGCTAAGAAAGACTGGCAACTCGGTCTGCATGAAATTTAGTGAATTTCGGGAGAAAATTAATAAATTTGGTGAAGAGACCACGATCAAATAACAATGGAGTGAAATTAAAGTTGCTAGACCGGAATCCTTACAAAAGTGATCCAGTATTTTGGGAATTCTCTGATTTGGTGTCAGGAAAATGATTCACTGCATGAGTTTCTCTTTAAGACTGAGACAGATGTGACTGCCCTTCTTTTTGTTATATCGGATTTCATTGACAAGTATGATGAGGAATGAGATTATAGTCTGTATATTTTTTATCAAATGGTGAAAAGATAGCAGAATGATAATTCATATTGAGAAACATATATAAACTATGAGTTGGACAAAAAAGTGCTTTATGAAAGAGAAAATCCAAACCTGACATTAGCATGACAAATGAGGTAGCATTTTACAAGTGAGAAAGCTGTCAAATTGTTATAGCGCTCGTTCATGAGAAAAACTGCTCAGTGTTAGTGAAACGCAACTGACGGAAATAAAATCCTTTAAATTAATGTATGTAGTGCTAAGACCCAGTCTTTTTTCCTGGTCTTTTCTTTCTATTTAAATAAAAAAGAAATTGATAATTTTAGCTATCATTTCATTATGTTGATAAATATCTAAAATTTTAATAATGCACTAGTGGACAAAATGTAGTATAAACCGTAAAGTCTTCAGAACAACGCCTTGCTGGGGAATATTCAAAATGACGAGGAAATGAAGACAAGAGAATATACACATTATTCCAAGAGATGTTTTAACATATTACACATTGAAAGAAAGCAATCATAAACATCAAAATGTCACTCATGATTAGTCTGATAGGATAACTTATCACGTTTCTATTCCGTCTGGTTAAAACATTTCCTAAATTAGAACTCAATGACTGGTAGAAATTAGTCTCAGAAATTGCCATAAACATTGTGAGGGTACTGAATATTCATCAGTATGGCCAAAGGACAAATTTTTGACTTAGATGATCACAAAATACATCTTAGAAAAAAAACTGAAAATAAGCTTCAGATAATTAGGTTTTTGGCTTGCTGGCAATTAAAGTGGTTCATATATGTGAAATCTGGAAGCTCATCTGTTGTTGGTTTGGGCTGATCTCCTCAATTAGATTCGTCAAGATTTAATCTTCCGCTGCAATTTCTCTCTTTTTAATTGTTGATCTCTCTCTCTCTCTCTCTCTTCAACTTTATTGATACCTTCGCTTATCAGTGTTACAGCTTGTACACTGTACATTATGATAAAGGTTTCATGAAAATCGTTCTTATGAGTTTTAATTTATACAATTGATTTATGACCCGTTACGTTTTGCTGACGAATTAATAGCCATGTATTGATTTACACTATAATGCCAGTGTAAGGAGCAAAAGGCTTATTGTGTTTTAAATTTGACTTTATTCTCATTTAGCCGTTATTCTGGTATCCATATATTTCCCAAAAATTCTTTGAGAAGCTTTCTATCTGTAATATATTGTTTTTTTTTCACTGGCACATAATTTTTGCAGACACGATTATATCATCAGTTAATCTGATGGTCGTTCAAGTTGATATAATGACAAATATGAGTTTTTGCTACTTGCGTGAACTAAATTAAGTTGAAATTACATTGCTACTTTACCTTTTCTCAATATATACGACATTTTTGAGCCGTTATATAACTTCCTTCGATATAATTGGTTGTTATCCTGGGTGAGTTGCAAATGTGTATAAAGACTGTCTCATTGTGAAGATCGCTGTTGCTGCTTAAAATTTTAAACGAGTTTATGTGGAAATCGCACACCTCCGTCGACGAAAGGTCTCTCATTCTGATCTGGATCCCAAAGTTAACATCTTTTGAAGTCTTTCATAGGATTTCGTCAAGGCAACCATAACACAAACTAGCAAACTTAAGACACAACAAAAAACAAAAATAAAACTTACCTGTTGCGGGTATTATGATATATTACACGTAAAAGTCTCAGTCACAGAATATGATGATTAGTTTATCTTAAGGAGAGAGAGAGAGAGAGAGAGAGAGAGAGAGAGAGAGAGAGAGAGAGAGAGAGAGAGAGTTGAGTCACGCTTCTAAGTCTTCTCATAGTAATGGAAATATAATAAACATAATCGATCCAAATGATTATGATATTTCATCTCTCCTTGCAAATGAAAAATTATATGCGTAATAAAATATCAGTTATAGATAATCTGTATATAACGTAAAACGTTTTAGGAAGCTAAAACGTTTTATGTTTTAAGTGTATTTTACGTTAGTTCATGCCATCATTCTCGATTCATAATGTACCGAAAACAAGTGGTCACACTCAAGTAAATATTCCATTAAACATTAATTTTTACGAGGAAACGCAGTCCCGCAGGAAAAGAAATATTTCGTGCCCAGTGACAATAACAAACTTTTTTCACCGTAAATATGAAATACGCAATCTGTTTTTTAAATATATTCATAGTGCAACGATTGAGTAATTGGCTAAATCGCATTTCAGTTGTAAACAAAATTGGAGACTGAATGTTAATCAGAAAAAGAACTATTCTTTTTCTACATTTTCTGATTACAGTGCACGATTCCCTTTAGTCTAGGCAGCAGTTTACTTTGTCTTAGAATGTATCTTACTTGATACAGTTCGCATTCATAGGGATAAACGTAACTTGCATCACGAAGCCATCATTGTGTAATATAATCCTTAATAACCTTTACGGTATTGAAGTAGAAAAAGTCTACTTTGCGCATTCATTAAAGTTTACAAGTAATGTCATTCCTTTTTGCGGTTAAATAAGTCAAGCTTTTACATCCTTACAAACAATTCACACTGATTTTATATGAAAGAGGAAAGCTTAGCACCTGAAAAACATAACTGTTACATGAAGTCCATAACCGTAATTACTATTTTCAAAATGGGATTATGTTACTGCATAGAAAATCAAATGTCTTCTATTGGAGAACCATCTCTACTGCTACTGTGGACATAAATAACAGTAGTAACACATACATAAAAATTATAGTTTTATTTCGGAATATATGGAAGATTTTCATTAGTTCTCTGCGAAAGACATTTGTCACTCATTTGCGTAGAGAGAGAGAGAGAGAGAGAGAGAGAGAGAGAGAGAGAGAGAGAGAGAGAGAGAAATTCCTTATAATCCTTGCGTATAGCTAGTGAGGTATTAATCAAGATAGTTTGTCATTGCTAGTCTCTTTTCTTATATATATATATATATATATACTATATATATATATATATATATATATATATATATATATATATATATATATATATATATATATATATATATATATATATATATATAATATATATACTATATATATAAATATATATATATATATATATATATATATATATATATATATATATATATATATTTTATATATATATATATAATATATATATATATATATATATATATATATATATATATATATATATATATATATATATATATATATATATATATATATATATACATATAAATATATAATGACAGCGGGCAGACAGCTACACATTCCAAACAGGGGTCCAGCAAGACAACAGCTTACATGATAAGTTTATTAGAGACGTTTCGTGCCCCAAAACATTGGCACATCATCAGTCTGGAATAAAAATTTTATTCTTTTTTTAAAAAAAACAGTAAAATAAAAGTAAAAGGTACAATCCAAAAATATGAATTATTAAAAGAAGCTTAGAAGTATTAAAAGACTACCTATCAGTTCAGAGAACAAGAGCAGAATGACTAGAAACGTGAGGACCGACCAAACTACACTTCAGGCCAACGAAAGGGGAGTGGCAGAGACGTAATTGTTTAAATTAGGCGACAGGTGTTTAATGTAAAGTGACTCAAGTGTAGTTAGAAAGGATGCTTGGGTTGTTGAGGTAAGGATAGAAAAATGTGTTTTTTCCATAGGAATCTTGCATTTTGAGGCATGTGTTCGAATACTCGAGACGTTCGGGTATTCGATATCCTGGATTCTACCAAACCGATTGACTCTGGGTGATAAAATATATTATGGTTTTCTTAATGGAAAGGAATTCACACAACGTGTTCGAGGATTATTATTGATTTACACCACCCGAGTCACAGATTATTATGTGTTGAATTCCCTATTATTGATTTAGCACTCATAAATATTCGTAACGCACTCAATTGCGGTGTTTGTTTTTAGTGCTATTAATTCTATATAACGTGTCAAGGAACTATTAACACTAAGAAGTGTTTATTCCCTCTGTCAGACTCGTAATTCTGTTAATAATTCTACGTATATTCTTTCAAGGATTGATTTGGCACAGGAATAGGCCCTTAACTGACAGGTGTCTTAGTGTGTCCTGTTTTCATGACACGTGTTACAATCAGTTATGTGCTTTTTATATCTGTAAGCATTGTAGGCCAGTAAAACAGTGATTTGGCTTTCTGTGACATAGGAGGGAACCCTGGATGACGGAATGCAACCAGTTTATGACGATTGGTATGAGAGAGATTATATACTACTACCTGGTCGTTAGTCATCTGCTGTGTTCTTCGGGTTTTCCTCGTCACGGACCTACATATATATTACATTTGATTACATTATTCTGATACACATACTTTAAATATACTTTTGCTTTAGGTTTCTGCTCGAAGTGTTTATTGTTTTTGCTTAGCTACTGCTGACCCTGTTTTCGTTCGAAGTGTTTATTATTTTTTGCTTATTGCTGCTGACTCTTGCTTTGTTCAGTTTGTAACAGTTCTGCGCTCCAACCCAGATATTCAATGCTCGCGATCTCTTGGGTTAAGGAATTTTCTTGTTTAGATACGGTTTTAACAATAGGCACGGATGTTTCTATATTTTTTTGTCCAATTAATGGTTCTTTGCTGTATGGTGCGGGATTGCGGGATAATGCGTCAGCTATGATATTTGCTTTCCCAGGTAGATATCTTATCTTGGCTCCAATAACCTGAATGATCATTTGTCACCGAGTTCCTTTTGGACTGTGATTAAAGCCTTTGAAAACTCGGTAAAGGACTCATGTTCAGTAAGGACTTTATCAGGATAGCCATAGATTATGAACTTAAAATGTACTAGTGTTAAAGATACCTAGCCCTTCCTTGCCTATTACTGCATATTTACTTTCAGAGGGCTTTAGTTTACGTGAATAAAAAGCTATAGGGAATAACTGTTTATCATATTACTGAAGTAGTATCCCTCTACCCTTGGTCTGAGGCGTCTGTTGTCAATAAAAAAAAATCCTTATTTAAATCAGGATTTTTAAGTTAGGTAAGCTGCATTTTCCGCTTTTAAGATATCGAACGCCTGTTGATGCTTTTTCAGACATAATAAATCTACGCTCTTCTTCGTAGATCTGTTTAAAGGAGCTGTCATCATTGAAGAGTTACATATTTTACATACGATTGTAATACCCACTACAGCGCAAAAGTGCTGTATCCCCCTTTTACGTTAATAAGTACCGGAAAGTTATGAATAGCCGACACCTTACCATGGACTACTTTTAAGACCTTGACCAGACACATAAAACCTAGATAAACATGTTCGGTTTTAAAAAACTCACATTTAGATATTTTACTCTGAGATTATTTGTCTTTGTCTCTGTAAGCACTAGCTCTACTTTATGTGAATGTACTTCTAAGGTATTAGAAAAAGATTACAAAGATCATCCATATAGGCATGTAGGTTATCCCCTAAAAGTCTCCAAACACTATATTGTAATTGGGGCGCAACGTAAGCCCGGAGGCATACGTAAAAAATTGATAATGTCCCCCTGAGTGTGCTGAAAACGGAGTATGAGGTACAATCACTTAGGTAATGGTATCTGGTAAAAGCTTTAAGTAAGTCCAAGTTGGTGAAAAAAAATTTATTCTAACCTAACAGAGATAAGATGTCGTCGGTACATGGCACTGGAAACTATCGGGAGTCGTTTCCTTGTTTTAAGCGACAGAAATCTACGCAGATACGCAAGTCCGATCTTTTATGGCATGACGTTTGAGGGAAAAAATTATATGGGCTATTTGATTTCCTAATGCCTCCTATTACTAAAATTTTTCACTTCGTCATTTATCTCTATTTTGAAATTTCATTGAGAATCTATACGAAGGTACGTAAATAGCTTTATGTTTGTCCTTAGACCGTGTTTTGGTGTTAAATTACATCCGTTTTTTTCCAGAGATCACTCGCCAGTGGAGAAACTTCCTGGTATTCAGGTAAAAGATAAAAAAAAAATTCTGCTGAATCACCTCTGCTTGAATGACTTTACGGATATTACTTTAGATAGATTATCAGAGAGATTCATATACGACTGGTTGGGCGGGACTAAAAATTAGCAACAATATGCGATATTTATAACTTCCGTATCCACGATAATGTATACGTTTGTGGATCACTAGATTAACTGTTGCTGTGTCAACCGTTGTCTAGGGCTTTGTTCGCGGAAATCGTTATTATTTCAGAGTGTCGGGAAGGATTAAAAAATTTCATTTCCCAGCAAAGTCTTTTTACAACAAGCACTAAGACATTCGAGGGTGCATGCTTCTCGAGATTTTGCGTGCAAAGTGCGACTGCGGTTGTGGGAGAATTCTGTTGGGTCATTTGAACAATGTTACGATTTATGAGACAAATGTATAGTTCCTTTATATAAGTTATTATTTGATTAACTGTCTCATTTTTGTTCAAACGGATTTTAATATGTTTGAAGGTTTATAGGATTTTCCTTTGATAAAACACGCCTTATTTTTGCAGGATGTAAGATAATATTTTGTATACCCCTAGATGAATCTTACAATTACACTAGATACATATCAATGTTTTTTATAACTATAGAGGTATCTGTAAGCGCTCGCTTATCCGGACTTCTCATTATGGAAAGTTCGAACAACAGACGGTGAGTCCGTAAATACAGGATATTACGTGTACTAAAGGAATAAACAAGATATTCTAATTTTTTTTTTACGGCGCGTACAGTCGGCTTTATCCACCACTACTTATAATAACTTATGTATAAAAAAAAAACGAAAACCTGCTCTGATTACTTTATAACGGTCGTGTGTTTCATAGGAAAAATCCTTTTTAATTCAAAAAGATATTGGCATGTATAAACCAACATCGCTTTTCCCCACTCTGCTAGAGTCGCTTATTGTGTGGAATTTGCTTTGCTTTGAAAACTCGGCAGATTTAACTGACCTTGACCACTTGACTAGGTGACACAGTCACCGAGTTTGCTTGTTTGATTCTGAACGGGCTACTGTTTCTATTTCTTTTTGTAATAATTAGGATCCTTCTCTTTATTACCATCGGCAACGTATTTGTGTGTTTTTAGCATTATATTGCTGGTTACGTATAAAGCAATGAATGACGAACTATTAGGAACTGAGCGATTACTAATAAGACAAGTTATCACTACTGCATTCCATATTAACTGTTTGTACTTCATTCTTTGCTAAAATTTGAAATAGTGAGGGATCCTGGTCAGCGCATTTAGCCTGATGAAAGTGTTTTACAGACATGTTATTCCTTGCAATCCAGCCATATTTTTAAAGTTAAGTTGAGTCATTGAGGTTTCGATATTTTATATAACTCAAAAAACTCAAGGCTAAAACTGTGATCGGGGGACTTTGCAAAGGAGCATTTATTGTCATGACCCGAATAGTGTTACCTCTAATTTATATAGATTTGTACGGGTGTTCCACTTGTGTTTTGTGTGTTTTTCTAATCACTACAGTGCTTAACGACCCTATCCATACATCTTTATAAATACAGACGTCCACTGCGTAAACGCATATTCACTGTTTAATATGATTTGTTACTTAAGGGATTAATAATCACCCAAAATGATAAAATTAACATAGTATATGATTATGATATTTCAGTAGAACTTCTGGAAACAGACACTCAAAGATAAAAACTCGCAGTAGCGAAATCTCAATGATGTAGATAATTTCTGTAAAAAAGTAGATTAAGAATGTCTCGTAACTTCAGCCCACAGGAATAACGAAATTCGACCTGTAAAGGAACACTCAAAGTTACTCCAAATGAATAAAAAATTGTACTTAGCTTGCTTTTGTGGGAAGTCACGGTGTTTCCGATAACGACACACGGCCTTGGCCCTCCTTCTCTATTTAGCGATGACCTGGTTTGGCTTCAGTTTCCCCCGTGCGCGTTGTTTCGATGATTCGAGCCCTTGAAAGATCCGATGCTGCAGACGCCGTTCGGTTTGTTTCTTGGAGTGCCGGAAACGCTCACTAACGATGTTTTCTTGAATGATTCTAATGAGAGACGAAGGCTTGTGTTGTCGTAGGAAAAAGGACACGTCGGTTTTTGTTTCTTGAAGTTATTCACTAACGATGATACTAAGTTGCTTGAGAATCTGTTGCTTTCGTCGTCGTTGAAAAGTTCTTTTTGTTTTCTGAGTCGCTCACTAACGATGATACTAGGTTGCTTGAAGAATCTGCTGCTTCCGTCGTCGTTGACTTCTTATGATACATGATTTCCTTATTGCTGGTTTTTTCATTCGTAGGACGTTTGTAGAGTTCTTCTGGTACGCTGGCCACCAATATTAGGGCTTGTGCCTTGTATGATAAGGCGCCCTATGAGGTAATGTTAGACTAGCGATAATCTTACGCTAAGTCGGTTTGGTATTGCACTTCCATCTTCAATGGAGTGTCGGGGGTTTGTGGAGATCACTTACGAAAGTCGGTACATGCTTGTTAGTTATTACGACGATGTGTTTCAAACTCATGGTGAGAAGGTTCTGTAGAAAACACTAAGTATAAAAATAGATATATTCTTGAAGTTTTACATGCTGAAGATCAGATATGATTGTACAAGTCTTCTATGACGATAGCTTGATCGCTTCTGCCAATGATGATGGCTAACCCTATTCCTCTACATGATAAAGCTTAGGTAAAGAGGTACAGGTCTTCTAATAACGATAGCTAACTCTGTTCTGTCCGTCTACCATCTCTGTTACAAGTTATGAAGGAGCAGACAGTAGTTCGAAACATATGAACATACATACAAATGACATAGTTTCATACGAACACAAAATGAAAATGAGACACGCTACAGATCACGTAGGCGGTAGTTGTCTCAAGCAGGGAGCTTTGGACTAATGTTTATAAACAATTGAATGACTACAGGTGACGGCATGTTATCTTAGCCTACATACTTATTGTATAACGTCATCTTTAGCGTCTCTAGTCTGATCACATTCCTGCAAGCAATCTGGTTGACCTCTTTAGTTTTAGACTTTTATATATATGGACTAACATTCCATATTTTTATTATGTAAACACTTACATATGCACACGAAAATATTTATAATAAAAGCCTAGATATTAGAGAGCGAATATATAATCATGAATATGAGTTGTCAGAAACATATTTTCGTATATACACCTATGATAACGAACTGGTTTTCCAAAAGAAGTTAAATTCATCCTTCAATTTTCCCGTGTGTTATGGAAGAATTCTTGCCACAGTGTAGCACGAGTAAAATATCCCTCACTCCTATTCTGTACAAACTGCAAAAAAGATTATGATGCTGGTTGCATGTCCGTCAGATTTGTGACTATTCTTTTTATTGATCTTCAATATCTGGACCTAAAGTTAGGGATAATTAGATATTTCCACTGAAGGCAAATTTCACAGTGGAATGTCGACTGATATGCAAATGGGAATCCGGGAAAGCTCTTCATTCTCCTTATCAATTCCACTTGGAGACTTCGTCAAAGCCATTTCCCGACCAACGCAAACAAAGACTATAATGCCATGAAGATCGCACCCATTTTAGTGACATTTTTTAAATTCTTCTCCTTTCTCTACTGGCAGAGGGTAATAGGACACAATGCCACCTTCTTCATCTGGAGAAAACTCCTTAATAGTATGCCAGGTCTCGTCGTCATTTTTACATTTTAAGGCTGTTCCTTTTTGCCATTTGTATGTATGTATAGCTGGTAGCAGCCTTTCATATCGACAATTAGTATGGCTAATCCTACTTATGTGTTGGGAAATATACTTAGAAAATCTGACGCCATATTTATACTCACTACTAACAATGATGAGGATAAAACCCGAGAGGCATGAAAATATCAGTGCAATGAATTTCATTTTTCTTTAAATATTAGAAAGATTAATTGAATTCTGACTAATTTCAAAAACTAAGTTATCATCTTATTGCTTAATTAAGTCACTACTAAATTAAGTAACCAGATTTTCCTTTCATTTATTTTAATATCAATTTCCTCTCACAGGCTTTTTATTCAGTCTGCTTTTTAACAATATTCGGTCCTTGAGAGAAGCTGAGGGTGGACCGGTCTGGCGCTGAGACTTGAATCACTTCATATATTTCATGCAGAGAATTTACGATGAGAAAGAATGAATGCATTCTGCCCAGAGAAAGGAGATTTCCAGTCCAATATCGCCTCGATAAGTGATGGACGACCATTTGAAGCCTTTCTGTCGCTTTCCTCCTTCAGGTCGTATCTGAACTGCTTATTTTCAGTGGTAGACATTTGAGTTATCTTTTGTCATTAGGATTGTCGTCGTTGTATTCCTTCGTAGTGCCTAACGCTTATAGCATCCGTATTATATGCTCAAATCACAGATGTTGGAGTCGAAGTAAAATTATTCTCTCAAAGACAAACTTATAAGAATTCCCATTAATAACGGGAGAAATCGAAATACAAAATAAATTTTCAAAATTACAATTTCATATATAATTTCAGTCATAACTTGTTGGGCTACTTTGAGCTCAGGGAACGGACTTTTCTTTTTCTTGTAATTGAGCCCTGTGGTGAAATATACCCCACGATAGGACATGATATTAAAGTTGTTTTATTGTCATAAAAAATATTAAAGTAGTTTCATTACCATAAAAACAATCAGATTCAAAGGAAGCTTAAAAAGAAAAATTACAAACTGACGTATAATATTTCCTAATGTTGCCAAATTTCTCATAAAAGGTTTCTCTCTCTCTCTGTACAGAATTAAAAGATTTTTCATTTCGAGTCTGAGATCTTGGGAGATAATTCCTCTCTCTATGAATCTTCTTGACCCGCCAAGAAAAGTCTTTTCATTCTGCCTCATTTGCATTTCATTTCTGTTCCTGAAATTACATCTCTGGTGTATTGTTTTCTATTCGGCAACGCTTTCAGTTCTTTAGCTTTTTCTTTAATCAATTAAATCTTTCATGCTCTGTTAACATGTACACATGTTCATGCATATAAATAGTGTATGTATATATATATATATATATTATATATATATATATATATATATATATATATATATATATATATATATCGAGCTACAATGTCCTTTAATATCTAATTCGCTCTACGTCGGAATTAATATATTGTCATATATGCTTAACCGAAGGGGAATTTTTTCTCGACAATATATTTACCTGTACTTGGGCGCGAACGCAGGTACATTAAAATCCAGGAACGTCAGGGAAGCTATAAACCACGGTGGTTGAGTGGTATAGACTTCCTGACGTTCCTGGATTTTAATGTACCTGCGTTCGCGACCCAAGTACAGGTAAATCTATTATCGAGAAAAAATTCCCCTTCGGTTAAGCATATATGAAAATACATAATTCCGAGGTAGAGCGAATTAGATATTAAAGGACATTGTAGCTCGATATGTATATGAATCACGGTAATGTGATATGACTTATATATATATATATATATATATATATATATATATATATATATATATATATATATATATATATATATATATATATATATATATATATATATATATATATATATATATAATATATTGCTAACTTCTTGTGGAGAATCATTTTTAAATGTAAATAAATGTTCTATCGATTTTGCTACTAATATGATCAACCTTATGATGAAAATTAATGTTTACTTAAAAAAAATTTAAATAGCTGAATAGAAATCCTCCGTACAAGATGTATAATTCATTATTATTATTATTATTATTTTGGTAGAAGACCCTCTTTTAGGCAAATACTGTTAAAAAGGATGGGCATAATTAAGCGAGTTGATTTTATATATTGTTTTTTCTATTTTCCTTACAATTCGCTTCTCAGGCTCAGCGATGTTTCTGAGTAACTGGCCAATATTCATATTGGGAATTTTCAAAAAATTGTAAATGCTGAAGGAATCTTTTATTAGAACAGGATATCAGGTCCAGGTCAAGCAGGGGTCGTCGTCAGTGCCGGTATTATTCCGTAAGCGTAGTTCAGTTCGGGCCAGGGTCGTCTTTGGTTTAAGGCTGGTGTTGGTGCTGGTATAGCTGGTATTACGTGACGTTTCGACCTTCTCGTAGGTCATCTTCGGACGAGTCGGTTGAAGAGACTGTAGCAAGAAAGTTTGCGGAACGGTATTTATAGCGGCACGGACCTAGAGTTGCATTCTCATTGGTCGGGCCGGTCTTGGGCGAAGCCGTGGATCTCGCCTCGAAGGTCTCGGTGGATTCTCTCGTGCGAGCGCCACAGTAGTGTGCCTGGGGATGAACGTCAGGAATTCTGTCTGTAGCAGGAATCGTATCATCCTGTGGGGGCTCCTGATTATCTGGCATCGTCGGGGTGTCGCTCGCTGCTCTCCGGGCGGCGGTGGGAAGGAGAAACGTTTCTTGAGTTATATCTAAGTTTGGTTTCTCCTTACCTATATGAAGGGCTTCTAGGAGGCGCAGACGTCGGGGATCTGTTGTCTGATCTATTATTATGATATTAGGGATAATATAATTTCTTTTTATCCGTTTGTTATGAGCAGTCCTGGCGTGGTTGAATATGGCTCCTTCTTGGGCGTGGCAGGCGGAGATTCGCTTGGAGAAAACGCATGGAGGTCATACCGACGTATTTGCCGAGGCATCCTCGGACGGGGCATGTCTGTAACAGTAGACCACACTCGTTCTTCTTTAAGGGATCCTGCAGGGGCGCCGAAGGATTGTTTCTCATCACCAGGCTGCTCGTCTTCTTCGTTTCTTTATAATATATAATTATTTTAATACTTCTGTCTGGGTCGGTGGGGGTGACGTTTTCCTCGATGATCTTTTTGAGGGCTTGTTCGTCCTCCTTGTACCTCCGGTGGAAGTGCCCCTTGTAGAAAAGCTTGATGGGCTCTGCAACGTCGGGGCGGGGTTCCTGGTGGTACCAGGCATCCATACTTTTCCTTATTGACTCATCAACAGCACGATTGGTGTGTCCGTTGTCGACGAGGACCTGTGTGTGTCATTCCAGTATTATTATTATTATTATTATTTTATTTATTATTATTATTATTATTATTATTATTATTATTATTATTATTATTATTATTATTATTATCCAATAATTTCGGGCCTTTGCATATTTTCTTCTTAATGGCATTTTCAATTTAGAGCTTCCTGAGTCATAACTATTTATGACTTACCATTTACCCTACTCTTATTCTCTCCAAACAGCTGGCTATTTATCCTTACCATTTACCCTTTTCCTCTTCTCTCCAAAGAGCTGGGTATTTATCCTTAACATTTGCCATACTCTTCTCTTCAAACATCTGGCTATTTATCTTTACCATTTACCGTACTCCTCTTCTCTCTAAACAGCTGGCTATTCATCCTTACCATTTACCCTACTCCTCTTCTCTCTAAACAGCTGGCAATTTTATCCTTACCATTTACCCTCCCTGCTCCTTTTCTCTCTAAACAGCTGGCTATTCATCCTTACCATTTACCCTACTCCTCTTCTCTCTAAACAGCTGGCTATTCATCCTTACCATTTACCCTACTCCTTTTCTCTCTAAACAGCTGGCAATTTATCCTTACCATTTACCCTACTCCTCTTCTCTCTAAACAGCTGGCAATTTATCCTTACCATTTACCATACTCCTCTTCTCTCTAAACAGCTGGCAATTTATCCTTACCATTTACCCTACTCCTCTTCTCTCTAAACAGCTGGCAATTTATCCTTACCATTTACCCTACTCCTTTTCTCTCTAAACAGCTGGCATTTATCCTTACCATTTACCATACTCTCTTCTCTCTAAACAGCTGGCAATTTATCCTTACCATTTACCCTACTCCTCCTTCTCTAAACAGCTGGCAATTTATCCTTACCATTTACCCGACTCCTCTTCTTTCTAAATAGCTGGCTATTTATCCTTACCATTTACCCTACTCCTCTTCTTTCCAAACAGCTGGCTATTTACTCTTACCATTTACCCTTCTCCTCTTCTCTCCAAACAGCTGGCTATTTATCCTCCTTACCATTTAATCTACTCCTCTTCTCTCCAAACAGCTAGCTATTATTGTTGTTGTGTGGGGCGGACGTGTTGGAGGTCTCTCTCGCGTTTTTTCACAGATAAGAAGGGTTTTTCGCCCTTGGTGATTATACCTTTTACAGTAAGCAATGTGTTAATAGTGTCTCCACATAATACCCGGCGTATAAGCCGGAGAGTGTTATGCAATTGCAGATATTCTAAAATTCTTTCTGCTCCAATCAGTGCCTTAGAAATCTTTCAAATCACAGCTACTCGAGGCCTATTGGTCCTACCGGTGCCTGTGCCCCACACACAAGTTTCCGTACTCGCGAACAATTTGACTGTATTTTACCCTATACCAATCGAAACCGTTCCGACGTCGAGTCCGCTATTCAATCTGTCAGTGATGCCTTCTCCGATGAGGAAATCAACGTTGCATATACGAAATGCAAAGATCTGATACCAGAGAGCATTCTCAAGGAGCGATCCCGCGAAGAACTTGTCCTCACACAAAAAAATATCATATATCACTAAGTGGCTAAGGACCTGCTCGGTGGAAATCTACGCCGATGACCCTTACAATCTGCCTCCAAAGGGGCCCGCTGACCTAAGCCTACCCGCGTGTACCACACGGCTTAAAATGCCTTCCAAACAGCAAAATCCCTCTCAGAAATAATTGGGAAAAAACTCAGAAAAAATCGAGGAGAGACAAATGATAAATTATCAAGAATCTGGGACGTGATCAAAGGACTGCAGATTCCCTAGACAGTCTTAAAACAGTGGAAACAAATGATCTCACACGGATCTGGGATGCGATCAAAGGAGTGCAGGGATCGATTGACAATCGCACAGATAGCCACCAAACTCCTATGAATGCGGCATCCAGTTTTCCTCGCCTCCCAGCAACACGGAAGTGCCCCCATTCACCTATAGGCCGGTCTGAGGAGACAGTTGGTCCCCAACCTCCCCTCCCTCCCAGTGCCTCTGGTGGAAGATAAACCTCCGGTGATGATTACCAGCCCTTGTGAGCCTCCCCACCCTATCTCTCCCCGCCAACCCCCCACCCCCCATCGTAGATGCAGATGAGAGTGATCTTGAGGGGTCTAGCGGCTGGCAGATACAACAAGTAGAAAGAAGAGAACAACCTCTCGTTTGGCCGCTGGACCGGAGCCCTACATTCGAGTTGCACCTCGCCCGACACCTGAGAAGAGATGTCACGTAGCAATTCACAATCTGCGCTCATCGGTGACGCTAGACGCCATAGTGGAGAGAGTCAAGTTTCTCACTGGCTCTGACCCACTTATCTCTCACGAACTCCCATGTAGAAATAAACATAAAGTGGCTTACAGGATTACCTGCCTATTTCAACACCTCGACGTTCTTAAAGGCGAGAATTTCGGTCCTAATATATTATTTTTCAAGATATAACCTAATCCGGGACCAACCACCCTCAGGGGAAACTTACTGCCACTCCAACCAGGGTCATTTCCACCGCAAGTGCCAGCCAACCGCCCACGGCGAGTGACTGCCCACTCCCCCTGTATAACCCCCACCCCATCCACCAAATGATCAGCGCATTCATCTCCCATCTTCGTGAGTAGCCATGGATACATTAAACATAATCTCTTGGAATATTTTTGGCCTCAAGCAGAACATTCCTCTCCTAAACATGCTCTGCAAAAATTTCAACGGCATCATTGCATTGCAAGAAACGCTCCTCTGGCCTCATGACCTTGCCATCTGCGATTCAATTCATGAAGACTTCAGAACCTTCTCGACTTCATCGATGCAAGTTACAGATCAAATCATAGCCGGTCGTCCGAAAGGGGGACTTTCTTTCCTGTGGCACAAATCGTTAGACAATATGATAAAGGTGATTACCTACAGGAGTGACAGTAGGGAACTCTAAAATCCTAATAATTAGTGTTTATATGCCATGGGAAAATAACAATAATTTTGATCATTACTGCATGATCCTAGGGGAGTTACACAGTATTATTCAAGATTCTCCTGCTGATCATATTTGTATAATAGGGGACCTTAATTCTCACCCCACAAAACAATTTTATAATGAACTTACTCGCTTCTGTCAAAATCATGCTCTCCAAATTAGCGATGTAATGCTCCTCCCTCCCTCCTCCTACTCATATGTGCATGATTCTATTATGACCTGCAATATTCGCTACGATCTTGCAACGGGCTACGATCACATCCCATTACAGGTGTCATTCAGTACCCCATCCCTCCCTACCGTGAACCCACTAACTGACCGCCCTCCAGCGGTTAACTGGGAGTTTAAAAACCAACAGAAAGCCAGAGACTTAAGGGCGACCACGGAAACCAGGTTGCGGTCAATAATTCAACCGGCTGACGCCTTACTTTGTACCAACACAAAATGTAGGAAAATGACTACCACAAGAGGGATCTGAATGAATTCTATTCGAACATAATCTCCGCTATGCTTGCTTCGGGCAGGACTGCCTTTAGATTTCGTCAAGGTAATTCTCGTAATATACCTGGTTGGAATGACTTGGTTAAGGATCTGTATACATACTCACGAGAAATGTTTTTACTGTGGAGGCAAAATGGCAGCCCGAGGGAGGAACACACTGCATTACTAATGAGGCAGGCGAGAGCGCAATTCAAACTTGCTCTTAAGCACTGCAGGTTAAATGAAAAACAACTAAGTAGCCGATGCAATGTCTAAAGAAACGTAGAATCTGGTGATTACCCTCGTCTTTGGAAAGATATCCAGTCCTTAAATCCCAAAACTAAAAAGCTATCACAGAGAGTAGGGGAAGCAGTCGAGACGAGGCTATCGCAAGGATGTGGGGTGATCACTTCAAACATATCCTGAATTGCATAAATGATCAGGATTCCCGAAGCGAGGTGGATAACCTCCTTAATGACAACATTCAATTTCATTTTGCAGACCGTATTACGCCAGGTAACATCAGCGATGCCATAAACGCATATCTAATAATAAATCGCCGGCTGTGATGGTCTTCCCGCAGAGGCTTTCAAATTCTGCCATCCGATAATTTACATTTTGCTAGCTGCCTTATTCATGCGTGCATAATTCACCAGTTTCTTCCAGACTCCCTACTCTTAGTTCACTTGATACCATTAATCAAAACAAGCTAAAGGATGCAGCTGACCCTGGCAACTACCGGCCAATTGCAATCACAACGATCGCATCGAAGATACTTGAGTCGGTTCTTCTTGTGAGACTTCTCCCCTTTCTACACACCACTGACAACCAGTTCGGGTTTAAAGCAAACCACTCAACCGACACCTGCATCTACATACTGAAAGAATTGCTGAACTACTACCTATCATCAGCATCTCCGGTTTTCCTGTGTTTAGTAGATGTGAGAAAAGTATTTGACAGAGTAAACTACCTGAAGCTATTCCTGAAGCTGCATAAAAGGGGCACACCCCTATATCTAATTGGCATTTTACATTGCTGGTTCTCCACACAGCAATTCTGTGTCAAATGGGGCAACGTATTATCGTACACCTTCGGCTCCCTAAACGGGCTTCGGCAAGGGGGCATTCTCTCTCCATACCTGTTTAATACGTACACAGATGCCTTGAATGTCAAACTGAACTCACTCCCAATCGGATGCACTGTCAATGAAACAACTATAAAACAACCTCTGTTACGCCGACGATATGGTTCTGATTTCCCCATCAGTGCATGGCCTCCAACGACTCATCGACACTTGCCGCCAATATGCAGAGGAATTTGATATAATCTACAACGAAACCAAGACCCAGTGCATGTCGCTTCTCCCGAGATCGCTTAAGCATATTGTAGAACCACAAATTTTCCTCGGAAACCATCGGCTGGAATTTGTGCGCGAATTTCCGTATTTGGGTCACATTATTACCGACGACCTAAAAGATACGGCAGACATTGAACAGAGGCGTCATAAACTATGTGCAACTGGCAACATGATTGCAAGGAGGTTTGCCTTCTGTCACCGAGACGTGAAACTGCTGCTCTTCCGCTCGTACTGTTACAGTATCTATGGGTGTTCCCTCTGGACGAACTATACCCGAGAGACCATGAGACGTATCACTGTTGTGCACAATGACATTCTGAGACGCCTCACAAACACTCCACGCTACCACTCCGCCACACAGATGTTCTTAGAAAACCACCTGGACAATTTAAAAATCATTGTAAGGCGAACAATGTCCAGCCTGGTAACCCGAGTGAGAAACAGCGGCAAACTCGCTCATACAAAGCATCCTAAGGAGTGAAGCAAGAAGAAGATCTAAATTGTGGGAAAGATGGGAAAATGAGGCCTTTGTCCCTGGGTAAGGACGTTAATCTTTGTATTAGCAAGATGTCATCGCAGATTTTGTCATTATTATATTTATTGCTGATATTTTATTTTTTCATTATTTCTGTGATTACTATCAAGTTAAAGTTTTATATATATATGTATATATATGTGTATATATGTATATGTATGTATATGTGTATGTGTGTATATGTATATATATATATATATATATATATATATATATATATATATATATATATATATAATATATATGTATGTATGTATGTATATGTGTATGTGTGTGTATATATGTATATATATATATATATATATATATATATATATATATATATATAATATATATATATATATATATATATCATATATATATACATTCAATTTATGTTTTATTTAGCCCTCTGGACCAGGCTACTGTAACCACCTAAGGTCTCTAGTGAAATTTAAGCTATATTTAATTTGTGCACTAACTGTTATAACTCTCAATGCATTTTTTTTTTCCTCACCAATATTATTACTATTACCAGTATTATGATTACTATCTTTTATGCTACCTCAGCTATTTTGTGGATAAGTGCCGATTACTAATTTTTCCTATCATGTTGACTCATATATCTAGATTGTGTATGTTACTGTGTATTTTGTATGTTCATTGTATATGTCTTGAATCGAAATAAAAGATATTATTATTATTATTATATTATTATTATTATTTACCCTACTCCTCTTCTCTCCAAACAGCTGGCTATTTATCCTTACCATTTACCCTACTCCTCTTCTCTCTAAACAGCTGGCTATTTATCCTTACCATTTACCCTACTCCTCTTCTCTCCAAACAGCTGGCAATTTATCTTTACCATTTACTCTACTCCTCTTCTCTCCAAACAGCTGGCTATTTATCCTCCTTACCATTTACCCTACTCTTCTTCTCTCCAAACAGCTGGCTATTTATCCTTACCATTTACCCTACTCCTCTTCTCTCCAAACAGCTGGTTATTTATCCTTACCATTTACCTTTCTTCTCTTCTCTTCAAATAGCTGGCTATTTATCCTTACCATTTACCCTACTCCTCTTCTCTCCAAACAGCTAGCTATTTATCCTTACCATTTACCCTACTCCTCTTCTCTCCAAACAGCTGGCTATTTATCCTTACCATTTACCCTACTCCTCTTCTCTCCAAACAGCTGGCTATTTATCCTTTCAGAATCCTTCCCTGTACTATCTCCTCCTCCATTTCCTCCTCTGTCCATTCTCACTTCCTTGAAAGCGCCACTCCTTCACGATAGTGAGGATTCCCTCAGGATCTCATCCCAGATCTCTCAGACAAGGAAGAACCTGTCTTCTCACCATCTTCCTTGAATCTTCCCTTCCTCTTCTCATCTTCGTCGGATGTGCTTTGGCTCCCTCGGGAAGCCTTTCATCTCTTCCTGAAAAAGGAGAAGAAGAAAAAACTTAAGTGATTTTTTTCCTCTGTATTCTGGCTTGCTTTCAGGCGATGAATACGTTTTCCTTCTAGCTAACGTCACATTAATACGTTAAAGCGGTCTTGAGAGAGAGAGAGAGAGAGAGAGAGAGAGAGAGAGAGGAGAGAGAACGTCTACCGATTTTTTTTGTATTCACTAAGATTATATTAATTGGAAGTAAAACAACGTTGGGAAAGGGCACGTAAAATGTCAGAAAAATTCCCGTTCTCAGAAATGTCGATTAAGGAAATACCAAACAAATTCTTCGTGGTTTTCACCAAGAATTGTTTTCCTCATTTGTATCTGTTAAGTTAGTCATTTGCACTCGTATTATTCCTTGAATAACAATGATAAGCTTTTATCAGTGTAACAAAGAAAGACTATTTGCACGTTTCAAGTTGTATACTCTGGGAATTGTAAGATTCTCTTTAATATAAATTTGATCCCTGGTAGAGAACGTTTTTATGTCAACTCATAAAGTTGAAGTCAACTTCCTAGACTCAAGAATGTATTTAGGTATTAATATTGAATTTATGCTACGTAATCACATGCTGACATATTTAATCAGGAACATAATTTACACGGAGTGTAAATTATGCACCTGCCGTACAGCACTGTAGGCATTACTTTTTTTTATCTCTTTTATTCAGAAAATATACATTTACAGTTCTTACCATAAATAAAATTAGTAATAATCAAAAAATGGATGAACATATCTTGAAGAACAAATAAATGCCATTTATCCTCAAATGCTTTTAACAATATAAATCTTGTTTAGAACATTCCAATCTTTATAAACCATATCATACTTAACTCATCTGCTAAGAGCATTACTATATGAATATACCGAATTCCAGTTATATATTCACTTATTAAAATCGTTGCTGTATTTTTATCCGTATTCGAATATGCTTGAAAATTTAATTTTAAAACCTTTAGAAAACTTACTGTATTTGTTTTACAAACCTGGCTCAGTACTCTTTTTTTTTTTCTTTCTTTCTTTTTTACCCAGTCCACAACTATTCTCTTCAATTTGCAAAGATGGTAGAGGGTATCAGCAGCATTCCGTCGCCTCCTAAAAGCACCAACCATTGATCCTTGTACCTCGCCTCCATTCCCGTTTTCTTTTCTTCAATTTTCTTGTTCAACCGCTCTAACTCTCTACTCAGTGCGACCTTCAGATCTTGAAGTTCGTCTTCTTTATTTTACGACTGTTTTCACATTGCCGTTCAAACTCTTTAATACTCTTTTTTTCAGTGTTATAATTGCTGAATGTCCGAAAATTCCCTAGTACTTTAGCAGCATGAATTTCGTCAAATCGTTAGGAAATGAATCTAAAACGTTGCCTCTATATGAAAACGTTTTTCTTAGGCCATTCTTGAAGGCTGGAGATGGTCTATAAAATAAGAAAATTTGTGCTCTAGGCATTTCGAGGTGCCATTCATCACTGTAGGAAAGGGGAGTTAGTTCCTCAGTCCTTTTTTTTATTTTTTTTTTATTGAGTTCCTCCATTTATCATGAAACTGAAAGCTTATACGTCATGGAAAGAGACACCGTGATTTCTACATTTATCTGTATATATTTATTTACTTATTTATTTTTTCTTATTCATTTACCATTCAATTTAGTAATTTATTAATTGATTAAATAGTTAATAGTTTATTTATTATTTTAGTACGTGTGCATATACGTCAGTAAATATGTATGTGAATTTTCAAGGCTGTCTTTTTACTGTTTAGTCTATTCTACGCTATTGGGCCTTTCTCTTGTGGCCTCTTTCAGTGACGTAGGAAGATCATAACGGTCAAAGACTAAATGGAGCTCATCATATTCTCTGCATATGCTGTCTATTGTTGTTATGAAGTGGTCAGCCCATTGAACACAGGTCTTGACTGAAGGTGGTTTCCTCATTGCCTAAACAATTGCAATTCCATCAATTACAGTTGCCTTTCTTGGTGTCAAGGGAATTGTGTTGTCGGTGATATTCTCTTCTTGCCGATCAACACTAATTTTTCTTGGCAGGTCCTCAAGTACAGTCATCAGCTTGCTTTTGTCAGTGCATGGTAGGAGTTCACCAGTCACTGTGAACAAGGCTCGAGGTAGAGACGTCAACTCCTGCTGACCAACGCATTCCTTGAGACTTATTTCAGGTCGTGAGCATGCAACAATTAACATACGGGCAAAAAGTGATCTGTCATCCTTGAGCTCCACTATCTGATCAGCTATTTTGTGTTTCACAGACTTCCTTGCACTTTTCCAATTCTTCAACATTTTCGGTGCCATTTTGCTTTCAAGTCTTTCAGACCAGATGCAGTGTACCCATGTAATCGTCCATTGATCTGCACAAAGTCAGCATCTCCATACTTTCCTCTTTCATGCACAAACCAAAGGAACTTTGAGTAGGCTTCCTCTGATGGTTCAGACACCAGGTCACCATTGTCAGGCTCTTGTCACCGAATACACAGCTTGAAATCAGTTTCCGGCCGTGGTTTCTTTTTGATACTAGGCTCCATCTTGTGTGATCACTCCTACACTGTAATGGCCCATGCACTTCAATCTGCCACACACAAAATTAGGACCTCCCCTGGGGTGAATATATATCATGCAAAAGTTTTCTGATGTGGATCATCATTGCATCTTCCTGGAGAGAAGAAAATTAGATCTCGGTATTACGTGCTGAATGGGGCATGGCTGCAGAGTTAAATAAGATGTTAGTTGGTGACCATAAACAGGGATAAACAGGCATTCTGTAATGAAGACACTGTTAATTCAGATTGAATATATGTCAGAAACACTTCAGGAAACAAAAATTAATATTCTGGCACCCCACCCTCTGAAGAAAAATGCGAATAATACCATGTATTGGGTTAATATGATCTTTCTGCTTTGGCTTTTTGCTAAGGGTACATAAAGGTCCAGAGAAAAAATGGTAACATCATTTTTCCACTTCCTGATATAGCTAAGAATGCATTCATCATAGTTGCAAAAAATTAACATGCAAAACCAAAGAGAATCCCAATCTGTTACATTGGCCCCCACACTATTACTTACCATTGAATATCTTGTCTGCCCCGCTTACGATAGATAACTTTTTTCCCCATGGACTTGCCTTCTTAGAAGTTTTAAATTGTGCAATGCAGAAAAGTCTTCGTACACGAGCCAACGAATTCTCCTTCTCAGATTTATCTTATAACATTTTATCATTTCGTATATTTTTGTATGAAAAATATTGAAGATACCATTGTATAGAACAGGAACATAGTTTTGCACTGAAACTTGGATACCTGAAAGTATTTTGTTCTGGAATATATATTTTAGCTTGTCTAGATTCTAGATGCTCCATATATTATTATCAGCGATGGATAGTGCATCGAAAAAATGTATTCAGAGTGAGATGTCCACTCTTTCATCGAAAAATTTTCATGCATTCACTGAAATTCACTGAAACGAGAATGAAATGTGAGGAAGTTTTTAGTGGAACTACAGTTTCTTCGGCGCAATCGAGTATTCTGTAGAGCGTATAATCAAGGACACCGAAAATAAATCTATCTTACGGTGATCTCGGTGTAGTGCTGTGTGAAGGCGGACCATGAAACCTTAACCACTGCCCGGTGGTGGCCTGTCCTATATAGTTGCCAGACTCACGATCATGGCTAACCTTAACATTAAATAGAATAAAGCCAAGTGAGGCTAGAGGGCTGCAATTTGCTATGTTTGATGATTGGAGGGTGGATGATCAAAATACCAATTGTCAGCCCTCCAGCCTCAGTAGTTTATATTCAATGTTTTGTAAAACACTACAGGCGCTATATTAAAAAAAGAAATGTCATTATTTATGCACCGAACCACTTTGTTTGCATCAGGAGGCAAGAAGTTTCCACTAATTTATCAGAGAATATTCAGATAAGTTAACTTTCTAACTTTCGTTATGTTGGCGTCAAAACTTCGATATCTCCCTTTCTTGATTCACAAATATGTTTGGGAAAGTTCTCTGCATGTTGAATGTATTAGAAAAGACAAACTTTTTTTTATAGTGCTCGTAAGTGATAATTTTGAATTCGTATATGTTATGCAATCTGTAATTATGTTTCTGAATGGAATCATCCATTCTAAATATAATTTATTTCGTTATGACTGTATTCAATTTACAAATTTCAAATAATGGCCTTCAACGAAAAACAGCCCTTGTAAGTGTGAGCTTGTTTGCATGTATGGCTTTTTCCTGTCCATTCTTGAATTACATGAAACTAGTAATCCTCCTCCCCTCTTTTTTTTATGGTAGATAAAACTGACATTTTTGACATTTTTCTCTTCCAAGACGCCCATTGCTGAGAACGACGCCAGGCCAATTACATTCATTATATGATCCTGACGTCAAGCTCTCCTATTCAACAGAACTTTGAAGCGAAGGTAAGTCTCAGCAGGATGTTTTATTATTTCTTTCGTTGGCAGATTCTCTCTTTCTTGTCTCTCTTCTTTGTTACAACTTTTACTGCTATTTTTCCTTTATAATATGTCTGGTAAAACTAATTGCGTATTTTTTTTTTGCTTATTACATGATTCCTAATGTGCCAGAATTGCTCTACCCATCTTCCGTTAACTGGTGTTTATTGACTGCTTAGACATAAGTGTATGTCAATAAATGAAGAAAATTCAACAATACAAGAATGATGACAGACAAACACATAATGCAGTGTCATTATATAGCAATTGGTAAACACAACGGCACACTTCTTCAGTTCAGCTTCATATATACATCATTACCTAGTTTCTCTCTCTCTCTCTCTCTCTCTCCTCTCTCTCTCTCTCTCTCTCTCTCTCTCTATGAATTTTAGGTGTTGCAATATTGCCGGCAATTAATCAGAGGCGAGAGAATGGTCGTGGACAAATTAGCAGTTTGATTCTTCTCTGGAATATAGGATGGTATAAATTCATCAGTAGAGTAAACCAAAGATTTATTACAGCTTGTTTCTAATGAACTGCAATACTTGAATTTTTATGAGGGGTTTCTTATAAGCGAATAGGAAGGTTAGAAGATAGACATATGGTACGATATATCGAGTTCAAGAATATTTAAAAGTTAAAGGGAAGTCGTTTTATACAAAAGGGTGTCTCCTTATATCCAAACAGCCATGAAATGTTAATCAAAGTCGTTCTAATTGTTCGGAGAACTTACAGCAAGATGAAAGGTTATAAGAATTTTTTGTCGTGATTCACCTCCCGACCCCTGCCTGATTTTAAAGTCAAAACTCAACTTCTAGACATTCGTTGCTATATCCATTAATTGAATCCGGAAAGAAATTCCTTTCTCTTTTCACATTCGGTGCCTTTGTATTAAGCAACATTACACAGGACTATTCATTGTTTCGAATCCTTAATTAACTGGAAAAAATGCGTAATACGTTTTCCATGCAGACTCGTATCTCACAAACCTTGAATGGGGAAATACGAGTTATCCTGTAACGAGGAAAAGTTAAAGGCATTGTTTCAAACTCCACTCGAATAATGAGTGTGATTTGGAATGGCAGACAAAGCATCACGCACATTCTTTATTTGTTCGGTAAAGAAACGAAATCAGAACCAGCTATGTAAAACTCTGAGAAAAAGGTTAATTAACGTCATGACTTGCAGTTCTTTATCTGTTAAAAAGGAATTAACATTAGATCATTTCTTAAATAGATATGAATAAAAAATTAGACCGCATATCAGTCAAAGATTTCCTGAACATTTCCATAAAAATCTTGCAATTTTCCTTTGTTCTTGTCAATCACAATGTTTGTCTCTTGCCGTTCGTCCCATGGCAGCTGACATTGATAACTAATCAAGCCTCCCGGAGCAGTAACTCTATGAACCTTCAACCAAATGGTCGTTGTTATTTTTGTCAACTAATTGGTTTGTTTATTCGTGAGTGCTTCGATTGACATCCTTATCACTAACAATTGCTTTTCTCTTAGCCTCCTCCGCCTTTCTTTAATTTTGTTACTGGAGAGTACATTAACCGTTATTTCGCCTTTGACATGAAAGTTATTTGTATCAGGTAAATCTGTTTTGGCTTAAGAGTGAGGGTTGTGGGCCGGACAACCTATTGTCTCGTCTAGTACAGTCCCAAATAAAGAGGAAAGAGGAAAAAATGATTTGAGAAGGCTGGGGTTTATAAATATATAGGAGAATGCAGTAAAAAATAAAGGTGAAAGAAAAGACCGAGTTTGGAATTAATGCCCCATATTTTTATCATAAAAACTCTCCTAATAAAAAAAAAAGATTAACATTACATCTGGTATCATCGTGTCCTTATAACCCAATTTACGTCAGTTTGAGAAGGAAACGATAAAACTAGTCTACCATACCATAGGGCAATTGTCACTGGTTTTAGACCATTATTTGTGTAACTGTGGCCAATGAACTGCACCAGTGCAACCTTAACCTTGATCTAGACTGCCCCAATAAGTTATCTACATTTCGAAATTTTGTTCACATAAGCATAGGAATTGATTCGTAATCTGTGGAAATCCTCTTAACAATAATTGTGTTCAGTGCGATAAAAAAAAAAAAAGAAACTCTTGGAACAAAATTATCATTATCAATTTTACTTCGCGGCAACAAATCCAAACAAAGCTAATTAGCTCGAAAGCCATTTTTTTTTCACTCTCATTTGAGGTAATTAGAGGCTTAGACAAAATGTCAAATCACGTAAAACTATCATCTCATTGTGTAAAAATTATCATCCTGACAAAACCGTTTGATTGAAACAAAGCTGTGAGTGTTTTTTTTTTTCTCACTCTCGTAAGCTTTTTAGTTTAGAAAGTTTTGGTGAATCAAATGTTTGTCGGTAAATATGTTTATGTCGGGTAAGAAGAAGCTACCACGAAGTACCAACTGACTCCAAGAAAAGATTATTTATGCTATTGGATGTTTTGAGTAAGGAAATCAATTACTCTCGAAAATATTAAAATTGTAACGATGTGTTTTCATGTGAATATGATCCCTTGGATACAGATATGAAAAAAATGGTTATTTAATAATTTGCTTTAATAAATTAACCTTTTATATAAGCACGAGTTATTCTAACGAAATCCTTCAAGGGAGAGAAAAAGAGGGCAACAGCTCTTCCAGGGATGCTGCTAAAGTTCAAATCGTAATGTAGAGATACAAGAATATCATGACCTTTTGAATGCGGTTTTTAGGGCGGAAAATTTGTTTTGCTTTGAAAAATGAAATAAAACTGCCACACAGAATATTATGAGCAGTACGGGAGTCAAGCATTGCTGAGAGAGAGAGAGAGAGAGAGAGAGAGAGAGAGAGAGAGAGAGAGAGAGAGAGAGGAGTTACGAATCTTAGCGCTCATTAACGTATGATGAAATTCAATTTCGTTTCAACATTTGTTCTATTTTTTTGGATGCGTTGCCTAAATCGTAAATGTAAAATCTCAACGATATGACAACAATAAGTTCTCCTTTCTCTGTCAATAATGGTTCTTCGGAACTAGGTAAGAATAAAACAATGGCCATTAAATGATATTCATCATTTGGCGAAAACATTTATATTTGACTTTATATCTTATCCTGTGAGTAGACTCATTACTTCTCTCTCTCTGTCTCTCTCTCTCTCCCTCTCTCTGTCTGTCTGTCTCTCTCTCTCTCTCCAATATCCCCTAATGACCCAAAACCTGAACGTGCTACAGAAAACTAACTAAAATAACGCAAATCCGCCAAATTCCAGCTGCTGAAGCAGTAAGAATAACCATGTAAAGGAAGCAAGACGTCCTCAGCAAATGGCAGTATCAGTACAGGAGAGGTATCCTGGCCTCATATGTCCGTAAGCGAATCTAGACTCGTAAATGCAGAGTTTGGACTAATCTTACCGTCTGTTATCGTTAACCTTCCGTTCGCCCTCTGAAGTGGTCGTAGATCTGGATCTCGCTTCGGGTTACACTCAATAAGGGTATTACTAGACCCGAGTTCCTGCTCGAGTTCATCTGATTCTCAGAGTGGCTTCCTCTCCTAGATCTTGTTATTGGTGGATATTTGGTTACTTTCAAGGGTAGTGAGCATCGGGGAGCGTACGATTTTCGGTGTCTCTGGCTTCTGGGAGAAAAGGCATGTAACTGATCCATAACACACGCAGACACACTCATTTGATCTGAAGTTGTTTTCTTACGAATCAGACTTTCAGTTCATGATTTGCAATACTAGCTTTGTATTGGGCACCAAGATGAATTCAAATAAGTGCTGAAGGAGTTACAGAATTAATCAAGTTTGGTTTTTGCACACAATTAGCTATTTAGTTAGCTCATAGATGATTACTTCAGAAACACATTCTGCTAAACAGCAATTGACAAACAGCGTCGTTGGATGACAGAACTTTGTCAGGAATCTCTGCAATGGTGGGTATTTTCGTTTATTGACGAGCGTCCCTGCTTTCTTATTCCACAATACCACCAGCTATTATTCAGATGTTCACTAGTCCAAATGAGCATTTGAAAATGTCGAGGGGCAGCCATGAATAGAGAGAGTCTAGGCTGCAAATGCCTGTAAATGTTTCAGTGGACATCTCAGAGAGAAAATTAATTTGTAGAATCCTGTTGTATGAAAGTCAGGACACTACAACATCATAAAAATGAAACTCTGAAATGACAATAGCCATTGAGAATATCGCTTATTTCTTCGGCTCTAACTGACGTGAAAGCGGGTAATGATAGACAGAAATGTCAGGGAATTCAATCAACAAAGCACAATGGTTTCTTGTATTAAGGACAATGTCATCATCTCAAGAGGATCCATCAGTGATTCATGAATATTATAGAAATTTTTTT
>NC_061100.1:109483951-109486451 GCF_015104395.2 Macrobrachium nipponense | reverse complement strand
ATATATAGCTTAAATATAGGTGTTGCTGTATTTATTAAATAATACTCGTACATTCGCGTATTTTATGACTTCCTGAAATATGAAAATGCTCTGTCCTTGAAACGGAAAAAAAACTTTTAACGAAATCGCGTGAACATCTCTGCATGTAATATGCAAATGTCCAGCAGTCAAAATTGAAAAATGATTACATTTTTCAAAATCCTGAAATCAAAGACACCTTTAGCGGAAGTTTTCGGATATTTCGAAATGCAGAAAACAATGTAAATAAGTGCCTTTTAGCAAATGCCATCAGCGTGCATTGCAAATAAACTTGGATATATCGAGCTGAGCGAAAGTAAAAATGATTTTATTTCCGTCATACCCATAGCTTACATTAATTGGAAATTGATATTAAAAAAAAAAAACAAAAAAAACGTTACTTTGTATTCGTAGAAAATTTATGTTGCAAAACTGATAGGATTGCACGCGCAATACTTTTTTGGATAAGTTTACTGCAGAAGGTTTTGCAATATTACTATCCGTTTACTGCTGAAATGACTTGCATAAGCGCCACTATAACAGATCAGGTAATATATTTTTCTCTGTTGTCTCCAAATCCTCCAAAATTCAGAATTAAATTATGAAATTATTTTGAAACTCGTTACATAAAACAGACTTAGTGATAGAAGTACGTTAATAAAAAACGATAAAATAAACTTTTCCTTTGAAGCGGAAGGAAATAAATCAACAAATTTTGAAAACGTGGAAGATAGAACATTTTAATAAAAGGATAATTAGAATTATAAAACGGTAAATGATATTGGTATGCCGGTATTATTTTTTCAATATTAGACTTCGAAGGTATTTATTTCGATTTTATGGTTTTCAAAGCTTGCATTTTTTCCCTGCGTATGAAGTTCCTTTGAGAATTTGAAAATTTCCTGAAAATTCCGCTGTCTCTGTAGGGAAAAGTTACAGGGGCAAAATATGAACCTGTGCAATGCGGACAAAAGAAATTAGGGATTGAAGTTAATTTTTTTTTCGTAAAGGAAAACTTGTAAATCTTCCTTTGCATTTTTTTCTGCTCTATGTTTCTATATCCAGAATTGTCTTTGTTTCTATATCCAGAATTTTCGTATGGATTACAAGATGCCAAAGCACTGTGATACAATAGAAATCTTGTGACAGAGAATCAGCATCGAAAGAATTCCAGGTCAAAACAGTAATATATCCTGATACGTTACACTAGTATATTTTCTTTTATATAAATTTATTCTTTTCTGACGGGATTTAACATTTGTTTATACAAGGACCAAATGAAAATTGAAATTAAAGCCAAGGGTGTGTTTGGTAAGATTTAGCCAAAAGCTGAGCAGTATATCAATACTTTTCGTACAGGGTGGTTTCTTGTTAGGTAAATGATAAACTTATTTTATCATACTTCATATTAACTGAAAATATATTATAGGTATATATATATATCGTAGGGCCAAATGAGCAGGTCATCAGACAACTTGGTGTAATTCTACTGCTAATTAATAAGAAAGAAGCTTACCTATATCACTCTCCTAAATCAGGAAATGCTTTCAATAAGTAGTAGGGTTACCTAAATGCCGCAATATACAAACGATAAAATTCATTATAGCCTGTGCAGTTTTCATCTAACACATGTTTTTAACAACAATAGTTCCGTCAAAGGGCAGTCGAGGGTAGTCTCTCCCCACCCCTTTTAGTGGGTAAGTGGAACTAGATATATATTTCATATGGCGTTGATTAGAAATAAAACCCGCATTGTAGAATGGGTCGACAATTCAAAAACACAGGAAAGAAGAAGAACCTTATCTAGTCATGCTGTTCTTAAAATGGGTAGGCAATCAAATTATAACCTTGAATATTTGCAGAAATATTTCCCTTTCAACGTTAACTTTAATCAAAAGTATAGAATTCATACAGGTCTGTATCTTTCCGCTGCAATACTTATGTATGCTCTAAATATTAATTTTTTTTTTCTTATGCTAACCCATCTTTAATACCAATTCCTCAGTGTAAGATGCAATTTCTGGCACCCCTTGGATGGTACTTACAAGCCTTCACTGAGATATAGCGGACTGGAGCCTTAATTGAAAACACGGGTAAAAACTACATTTCATGATAACAATCTGGAATTACAAAGCCGAGATTTTTTTTTTTTTATCTGCCAAGCGATAGAACACGGCCAGAAAATAATACAGTCGTTTCTCCCGAAGAAAGAAAGTATAGAGTAAAGTCTTGAAAACTGTTGTTAGCCATTCTTAAATAAGTGAAATGAGAGACCTTCTCTAGAGTACGTTTCTCAAACTCGCACGGATATGTGCTTTTGTTTATTTTATTATTATTATTGTTTTAGTGGTCGTTGCCGTTGATGTTGTATAAGATCAATCGTCGTAAATTGCTTGTCTGTTCAAAAGTAACACGTTTATTTTGTTAAGAATTAACGCAAACTCTTTCGACGGAAGTCAAAGTAAGGAACTGCATCTTATAA
>NC_061100.1:109473951-109478951 GCF_015104395.2 Macrobrachium nipponense | reverse complement strand
TTTATTATTATTATTATTATTATTATTATTATTATTATTATTATTATTATTATTATTATTATTATTATTATTATTGTTATTATTATTATTATTATTATTATTATTATTATTATTATTATTATTCAAAGAAAACTCATCATCACACGAGTCAATAAAATGGAAAAGTAAATCCACAATACTATGTCTGTTTGATTTTTCTTATTTAAAAATAAAGCATCGAAAGCTCTCTGCCATTTTAAATAACAAAATCAAACAGACACTATTGTGGATTTACTTTTCCATTATTATTATCATAATTTCAGCAGAGGACCCTTTGTCAAACAGATTCCATGAAAAAGAATGGGTTTGGATGTTGTAGGTGTGGTTTCTCAATGTACCGAATAAGTTTTTTTTTTTTTTGTGACAGCTGTTCAATGTTTATTTATTCATTAACGAAGAAAGGATCCAAAAAATAGAGAAATGGCTCAGTAATCAATAATCAAAATAATTTTCTTTTATCGTGACCTTTAAGCATAGGTTAATGTTACGGCCTCTGAGAGAGGTCCGCTTCAGGTTCGATATGAAATAAAATAAAATAAAAATATTTTCAACACCAACAGTTGAAACTGGGGATACGAATATAGAAAGAAACACTAACACAACAAAGGTTTATTTACAAGCTTACTAACAAAGGTAAATGCAGAATGGTATCTCCTATTTACATAAAAAGATAGAATCTTACACTGCATGAACTGGGGGAACAGCGAGGTAATTCAAATACTTGTGGCCCGGTTTAGTGACTCGAAGCGGTGGCTTCACAAAAGGAGAGCGGCAACTGCAGACGTCCTCTTGACTCTGTATTGCAGAAAATAAAGTCTACTCTTGATACTTGAAAGGCAGGAACTCCCCAAAACCTCTAGCAGGACATTTTCTTCTCTGAAGTCTTCTCAATGTCGAGATAACTCTGTCGTCCACTCCTGAAGATGACTAGACCAGTACCCAACCAACTCTTGAGCAACTCTTCTTCTGATCCTTCGTCGGTTCCTTTTTCTCTTATCTCTCTCGGATAATCTCTGCTGCTGCTGAACTCTCTCTGACAATCTGATCTGTGGCTCTTAATTGAGGATATCTCTCTGTGACTAACTGGTGTCTCTCTTTTACGATCTCTGCTGCTGCTGCTACGACCGTCGTATTTATACGGCACTCTGGGGGCGGGCAAACGTCACAGACTCCGAGTTTTCCAGAACTTCTTAGATGAATCTAGACGAGGTATTGCATCAGAAATCGCGGCGTTTCTCACGTCACGACGGCGCCCGACGAGTTCCACAACACTCCTGCCGATTCTAGAACCATCATGATATCAGGCACCTCCAACACAATGCGCTAACGCCTCCTTGCTGCCGAACTTCTCGAAAATGCGTTCTCCTTTCCTTTATCTTTCTTTGCTAGGAAGCAATTACCATCACAGTAAATATATTTTTTTTCATTAAAGTAGGATGGGATAAACTGCCTTTCCACATATCCTCTCTTCTTCATCCTTCCTCTCTCCCCTACCTACCGGACCCTCTCCTCCTTCCGTCTCCCCTCCATCCCTCTTCCATCCTCTCTTCTCCCTCTCTCAAATGATCGAACATTGTCCTCTGTAAAATTCTTTAATTTCAATAACTAAAATCTCTCTCTCTCTCTCTCTCTCTCTCTCTCTCTCTCTCTCTCTCTCTCTCTCTCTCGTGAGAATTCGCGACTTTTCTTCTGTAAGATTCTTTATTTTCAAGAACTAAAATCTCTATCTCTCTCTTTCTCTCGTGACAAATGCGTGACATGTCTTGAGTGAAATTCTTTATTTTCAAGAAGTAAAATCTCTCTCTCTCTCTCTCTCTCTCTCCAATGCGCGACATTTCTTCAGTAAAATTCTTTATTTTCAAGAACTAAACTCTCTCTCTCTCTCTCTCTCTCTCTCTCTCCTCTCTCTCTCTCTCTCCTCTCGCTCTGTCTCTCTCTCTATCTCTCTCTCTCTCCAATGCTGGCGATATTTCTTTATAAAATCTTTATTTTCAAGAACAACCCTCTCTCTCGTCCTCTCTCTCTACTCTCTCTTTCTCTCTTCTCTCTCTCCAAAATGCGCGATATTTCTTTAGTAAAATTCTTTATTTTCAAGAACTAAACTCTCTCTCTCTCTCTCTCTCTCTCTCTCTCTCTCTCTCTCTCTCTCTCAATCTTGCGGCGATCTTTCTATCTCTTAATGCAGTAAAATTCTTTATTTCCAGAACTAAAACTCTCTCTCTCGTCTCTCTCTCTCTCTCTCTCTCTCTCTCTCTCTCTCTCTCTCTCTCGCCATTTTCGTGAACGTGACCACCAGACCAGGAAATAAAGGCAGAGAGCACCTTTCCTTATCACGATCAAAGAAAGGAAATGATCAGTTATTATTTTTTTTTCCTTTCCTCTTGTTTCCCTTTTCCTCTTAGAAATTACTAGTCTCTTTCCCGTGGTAAGGAGCCGATCAGGATCATTCTCGTTATCGAAAAACATAAACCTCCCCCCCCCTCTCTATCTCTCTCTGTTCCACTAATGCTCTTTTCTCCTCTCACCTTGCAATAGTTGATAGTTTCTACTTGTGCTATTCGTAATTTGCTAACTTTTATCAATAAATATATAATGTCGAATTTATTTTCTGAGAACAGTGCGTAAAATAGCTTGTCAATTGAATAGAATATCTATATATAAATAGAGATTCACTGATATTTCATGCGATAAAGTAATATATAGTTTTCTTTTACTGGTATGTTTTTTTTTTTTATTTCATCATCCATCCTTGATATATGTATTAATAGATTTTTGCTTAACCTTTGTTGCACCTTTGAAATTGATACATTGGCAGTCTGAATAATGAAATAGTTAATTAATTGAATGGTAAATGTGTGAAGAAAAAATGATAATAACATGTCTCTGAAATAATTGATCGTTGGTCAAAGTTTAACGCTATTTATTAACTGAGTTAGATTTTTTGTTGGTACGTTGTTCATTTGAAATAAAATTTTCGCTGTCTTTTCCTTGCGATGAAATAGTTGAAAAAGGTGATTTACTCCAAACAAAAGTATAAATATCATTTAGATAACAACGACATTAACATTTCCGTGAAAAGCATGTGATTTTGTTGAAACATTTTTCATTTACTGAGTAAGATTTTGACTAGGTAAGGTTATCAGTTCAAAATGAATTGTCAATATTTGGTAGAAACTAAGTAAAATATGATTTTTTTTCCATTTAAGTTATATTTTGATCACATAAGCTTATGAGTTCTGTGATTGCCTTAGATCTTTTTGTACATTTATTTTACATAGCTGGGCATTTCGTCTTTGATCTAAATGTAATATATTTTCATATACCGCATGAAGTCCCCAAAATTACTTCTTTTTTTTTAATTATGTAAATAGTCTGATGTTGGTCGTTTTTAAGTTTCTTACAGAAGATTATTTCAAGGTATATTTCTTTTAGATTCTGTACATTAACAAGACTTTTTTTTTTTTTTTATCTATTTCAACTTCGTAAATCAAGTACCCTGAAACGTCAATGTTTCGATGGCAGTAATTAATCCTTTTGTAAAACATATGATTAGGATGTTTTCCAAATCCACGTTAATCAGAATGAAACCTAATTCGGCTGATTTCAGCTGTCCTTACGTACGTGTCTCCAGTCCTATTTTAATCACTGCAAGTCAAGGATGATTCACGACAGTTAGATAAATCGACATTAATAACAAAAGGTACTAAGCGAAGGAATACTATAAAAGGTAAGCCGGGCCAGCACTCCAAATGGGAGATTGATGTTATCGTTGCAAACGGCCATAAGTTAAATCTAAAAGCATATATTCATTATTTATGTTTTTATTTTTGAACTTAATGAAACTTATTCGTGCTAAAATTTGCCACAAAAGATTTTAATAAGAAAATAATCAAGTTTACATAGTTCATGGATCCAAATTTACTACACTCTTACTACACGAATGCAGACTCTCTCTCTCTCTCTCTCTCTCTCTCTCTCTCTCTCTCTCTCTCTCTCTCGCTTCCCGGCAGGAGTCATATAACGAGCCAGTGTTATACTGGTGACACTCTGTTGGCAAGCCTTCATTACCGAGTTACTTGTAAGTTGGAGCCGGCAATTATTCCTAACAAATTGCTCGACGTCACGGAGCAGTGGGAAATTTAAGACCTAGGCGAAAGACGCTAAATGGAAAATGACTGTTTTGTTGCTATTCCATGTTATTTCTTAATTATTTCTTCTCCTGTTTTTTCTTACTTTTTTATTGTTACATCATTTGTGATGATACTTCAATAACGCCTGTTGTTTGATCGTAATCCATTGATAAAAATGAAAGAATTTGTGATCACTTGTTTATTATTCCATCGTTGGAAATTCGTCATAGGAAAACTCATTTGTAAGAGTTTGCATTAAAAAAGAAAAGAAAAAAAACTGTGAGACAACGAGTACAAAAACTGTACATAGAGGTGGTCACAAATTTCTGATCCTGACAAAGTATCAGTTCACCTCTTTATAACACAATAGATCTCTTTTTTAGAACATTTATAAGCGATCAGGATATTGTCGAGCAACATGTATGTTTTTATGTGTTATTGCTGTTTTCGTGAGAAAATTTATTTTTTGTGTATACCACATATATACGTATACACCACACACACATACTCACGCATATAAATACACATACATACATACTTGCATATATATATATATATATATATATATATATATATATATATATATATAATATATATATATATATATATGTATATAGGTATAAGCCGCGAAGGAAAGATAATGGATTTATCACGTTCCAAACTTTCGTGATTCAGTTGTACATACCTTAAATATATATATATATATATATATATATATATATGTAGATATATATATATATATATATATATATATATATATATATATATATATATATATATATATATATATATATATATATATATATATATATATATATATATATATATATA
>NC_061100.1:109448951-109461451 GCF_015104395.2 Macrobrachium nipponense | reverse complement strand
AATGTCGAAATATGAGTCTTCCTTATATTTTGAACGTTTTCTGTTTTCCATCATATATATATATATATATATATATATATATATATATATATATATATATATATATATATATATATATATATATATATGTATATATATAAATATATATATATATATATATATATATATATATATATATATGTATGTATATATATATATATTATATATGTATATGTATATATACACACAAACACACATACATATATATATATATATATATATATATATATATATATATATATATATATACATACATATATATATATATATATGTGTGTGTGTGTGTGTGTGTGTGTGTGTGTGTATACACACAAACACACACATGCATAATAAATATATACATGCATCCTACATACATACAATATCACAAAATAATAGATTTGCAGTAATAGTGGGTGACTAGAGAGTATGCCTGCAGATTATAGTTCAGAATTGGGTATTTTAGTTTTAATACAAATACATACAACTAATTTCTCTAAGACGAAGTCTTCTCAGTTTATTAGGAGAGTAGCGTGGACGGAAATTCCTTCATTTCTTATCACTAGATTGCATGCAACAACCAATGCAAACGACCAAACAAACAGGAGAGGAGACATAATTATGAAATAGAACGTTAAGGCAACAAAATAGTAATTTTCCATTTTGTGTCCACCTCCAAGGCCTTAAATATCTTACTGCTCCGTGACGTCGAGCAATTTGTTAGGAATAATTGCTGGGTCCAACTTACAAGTAACTCGGTAATGAAGGCTTGCCAACAGAATGTCACCAGTATAACACTGGGTCGTTGAATGACTTCTGCCTGGAAGGGTAAGAGAGAGAGGAGAGAGAGAGAGAGAGAGAGAGAGAGAGAGAGAGAGAGAGAGAGAGAGAGAATTTGTTAATTGTAATAACGTTATTAGAACATAAGAGACAATACTTACTTCGAATATATTTGATAGAAGGTTCAAGGTTTAAGCAATGAGTGCTATATCTTCTTTCTGTGGCTGCACTAATAGCTTATAGACATTTTTCTTATTTAAACATAATTATTAGGATCTTTCGAGAAATCACGATATATTTACAGCTTAAATTTCATAAGTCAAATAATGGCTTTTTAAATTATACGATAAAATACTATTCCAGTTCAGTTGCTCTGTTGTAATAACAATATTTTAATCATCAGTATTCATGATATTTTTGAAATGGCCTGAAAGAAATAAATTTATACGGAATAATCGTATATTATGTTCCTTATCAGGCACAACTTGTTGATAGTTAACAAAGCCAATAATTTAGAAGGACATACAGACAGACGAAACGCACAGAGAGAGAGAGAGAGAGAGAGAGAGAGAGAGAGAGAGAGAGAGAGACAGACAGACAGACAAGAGAGAGAGAGAGAGAGAGAGAGAGAGAGAGAGAGAGAGAGAGAGATCCCATCGAGCTGAACTTTTTTTTTATCGTTGTCCAATCTTTTTCTTGTCCCTTTCTACGCCAAAAAACATTTACTGGATCCGGAGAATCATTTATAAAAGAAGGAATTGTTTGGCTGTTGTTTTTTCTTAAATAAGTGCTTGTTGCCTTGCACCTTAGTGATTTATTTTAGGCACTGAACGTATGATCTGATATAGACTGAGTGGCTTCGTTTAATATTTAATAAAAAGTGGACGAAATACTCGTAGAATAGAATTTTCAGGTTTCATAGAATATGCACACTTCCCTGTTCATAACTGTACGCTGTTCCGTCATATATTTGATTCATAAATCGATATATACGCAGTGGCACCGTGACAAAATGTGCCATAAAAAATGAAAGTTTACGAGAAAACACTCTAACGTGATCTAATATATCACCTACTCCGTGACACTAACACAAAGGTATGAATTACAAATACAAAGTGCATTTTTTTGCTTGATGAATCATTCACGGAATGAATATGTATTTATATAGCGCCTCAGTGGCGTGGTTGGTATGGTCTTGGCCTGTCACTTCAGTGGCCGCGAGTGCGATTCTCGGGCATTCCATTGAGGGGTTAGAGATGTGCATTTCTGGCAATAGAACTTCACTCTCGACGTGGTTCGGAAGTCACGTAAAACCGTTGGTCCCGTTGCTGAATAACCACTGGTTCCATGCAACTTAAAAACGCCATACAAACAAACAATATATATTTATGCGAATCGTCTTTCAAGTTTAGTATAAGGAGTGATTTTTCCTCATTTGGCTTAAAAATTCATGTTAATTTATATCTGTGGATTATAGAAATACGTGGGAATACGGTAGATAAATTTTTCTTAAGACTATTACATACTGCAAAGTCACTGATGTCATAGTTAGTTTTATTGCATACACTATCAAATATGTCTGTAGACTGGTAAGAAATACTTTGAGTTTCCAAATGAAAGTATGTGGAGTGAATCCAGCCTTTATTATTATTATTATTATTATTATTTGATTATTATTAGTTATTATTATTATTATTATTATTATTATTATTATTATTATTATTATTATTATTATTTTATTATTATTATTATTATTATTATTATTATTATTATTATTATTATTATAATATTAGGTAGGACTAAGTAACACCTTTTCCTCTATAATTATTCCTGCTACATTTTTAGGAATACGTATAAAACCTATAGCTTTACAAATGCTGTATATATCAATTGCCTACTGATCGTAGAACTGTAGCATTTTAAAAGTGCCAGAATGGGAAAAATCATTAAATTAAAATTCTAGCATTGTCTGTGAACCAAGTCAAAAACCTGCCGCGGTTTAATATCAGTCTAATTAGTTCAGATCTGAAAATATACTGAACACTGACAGTACTACTACTATAGTCGATTCACTTAAGGCGGATTCTTGTGCTTACGAGACGTTTGTTTGGCGGCCTCTGATTGGCTGGTACCGGGAGGGAGGCCGCTAGCTCAGTGTCTTATTATTTTCCTCTGTGGCTTAGAAAACTAGCAATATATTTATATTTCTTTATTTATCTTACGTTTTGCACAAGATAGGAAAGGTTTGGTGATACATAGGATTCGGTATGAATTATACAAATAAATCATCTTTTCCTGAAATCGATAAGATAAAACACAAAGGAATTACAACGAATAAAAGTGAAGAGAGATGCATTTAATTCCTTATCCCTGTTTTTACTTATCATCAGATTTTGCATCATTAAAGCGATCGAGATAAAACTTATGTTATACAACAAATTCACTCTGAATACGCTGGTGCTTTCAGATTTTAGAAGCGTGTGATATGTAAAGAGGAAATGAAGAATATGTCTTATCATGTTGCACCCGTAAATGATTCAAGTTTGAGAATGTGATCTGCAAGACATCGTTGTGTTTGTAGTCTCAGCGAGAGATTTGAGTTGCAAATTAGCGATATAAGAAGGGTGCAGTTTCGACAATATTTTCCATGTTATGTCATTACATTTTCTGTAATCAAACTTACAGAATTCCCATCGCGACTGTCGAACATTTTCAATTCAATATCATATAGTATGTCTAGGCATATCTGATAAAAAAAAATCATTATGATCAGATGGATGCATCTGGTATCGTTAGCTCAGATCTAGGCGGTCCACGGGGAATTCAGTCCAGCAAAGAAGTTGAACTCTGTGGACAGACTTCGCACTCTTCAACTCAGCCTAAGCATTAATCAGGTTGTTTCAGAATGTTGTTTCTAATTTTATTATATGGATATATTTTCAAACGAAAGAGATATCAGAGACTTATTTGAGGGATATGCATTAATAATCCCGGTGAAGTATTAACAACAAAGAATTCAGAAAGATTGACTTCCTTTCAGGCTGAGTCTAGTACGGATGCAACCTTTTAAAACATATTCTTCATTTTCTATTCACATATCACACGTACCTAAAAACTGGAAGTACCAGCGATGATAAATAAAAATAGGTATAAAGAATGAAGTGTTTCCCTCCACTTTTACTCGTTGTAATTCCTTTGTGTTTTATCTTATTGATTTCAGGAAAAGATTATTTAGTTGTATCATACCAAATCCTTTGGTATGACCAAAACTTTCCTGTCTTTTGCAAAACGCGAGATAAATGAAGAAATATAAACATATTGCTAGCTTTCTAAGCTACAAACGAAAATATGACACAATGAGCGACCAGCCTACCTCCCGGCAAGGTATATAGAATAAGGGAGTATGTATTCTATATACCTTGCCTCCCGGTATCAGCCAATCAGAGGCCGCCAAAACAAACATCTCATAGGCACAAGAATCCACCTTGAGTGAATCTACTATAGTGCTCTATTATTAATAATCCAAGTCGTCTCATTTTAATCAAGTTGCCATGAATTACCTGAAATGATTCACACTCGAATGAGTTTCATTAGTGGATCTCATCGACGCATAAAAAAAAAAAGGCTAGATGTCATGCTACGGCAGAGAAGCGGAAAGGCTGAGACAAGGGGGGGGAAAAGTAGGAGTGGTAAAGACGAAGCCTCAGCGCTCATTGTGGAAATTTTAATTAATCAGGAGTCGAGTCTTTGATGTATCATCATCAGGCATTTCCAACACGGGCCTGTGGAGAATGAAGAGTTTGGATTCGAGCTAATTAAGTCGGCGAGGAGGCTGAGCGGTTTTGTCAGAGCGGAGGTGGACTGCCGAATTTTATCCTCAAGGCTCAGTCAGGCTATATGTTAGAGACATCCTCGCGCATGATCTTCCAGAGAGAAGACAAAGAGACAGACAGACAGACAGGCAGGCAGAAAAACAGTCCGACAAATAGCTACATAGATGGATACACAGACTTAGATGTGCAGAGTGCAAGACTTCACGTGCAGATAAGGAAGAATATGCAATAGATTGGGGCCAATAGTTACACACAAACACACACTCACGCACACACACACGCACACACACACACACACACACACACACACACATATATATATATATATATTATATATATATATATATATATATATATATAAGTCTATCACATTACCGTGATTCATAGATACATATATCGAACTACAAATGTCCTTTAATATCTAATTCGCTTCTACCTCGGGATTAATATATTTCATATATGTTTAACCGAGGGGAATTTATTAAGCGATAAATAGAATTGGCGATCGACAGACGCGAACCATCGACCTCTCAATTCTAGGACTGGCAGTGAAGCCCCAAAACCAACCCGCCACCGCAAGAGATATAAGTATATGCTGCTGCCACCTACGTTGCGGGCAAAACCACTGCCACGCAACCGAGAACGAGATGGGCTGTATGCAGACTCCAAAACAAAAAATACCTACGCGCGGCAGGTATTCAAGGTGGGAGGCGGCATATACTTATAACCTCTTGCGGTGGCGGGGTGGTTTTTTGGGGCTTCACTGCCAGTCCTAGAATTGAGAGGTCGATGGTTCGCGTCTGTCGATCGCCATTCTATTATCGCTTAAAAATAAATTCCCCCTCGTTAAAACATATATGAAAAAGATATATTATTCCGAGGTAGCGAATTATATATTAAAGGGACATTTGTAGTTCGCTATATATATATATATATATATATATTATATATAATATATATTATTAATATATATAATATAATTATAATATATATATCTAATTTATTAATATTAATAATATTATATATATATAGATATATATATATATATATATATATATATATATATATATATATATATACGGATAGTTACCATAGTTCCCATAGGCATAATATGATCATTACTGTAAAATTTGTTACGTTTTTTCTTTCCTTTTTATCGACCATTGTCCTTAATGGCCCTAGGCCACTTTCTCATGCTGTCAAAATCTTAAACCATTTGTTCCAGCATGACCTGAGAGCAGAAAACTTTGAAAAATGTAAAGTGAACCAGTACTCTGGAATAAATTATGAATAAGAACACTGCATAATGCTACCGTCCAATGATGGGTGCGGGAATAAAGGTGTGTATTGATTGCACATTTTTGCCTTCTTCAAGATCTGTGAGTGAAATGGTGCTCGGTAGCAGCGTAGTGTTTGAGTTGTCAAAATTTTATCCATTGTTCTCGCTTCCCAAGAGTAATGAAAATGGGTTCTTTCCTCTTCGCCGAATATAGTATCGATTGCTTATAGAGTCTGTAATCAACAAATGACCATGTTCTTAAGTAGGCTTACTTCTGGATAAAGAATTAACGAACTTCAGGGATAAGCATCAACTTACGGAAATGAAATTTTGTATGTTTTTAACTCTTATTGCTTCTTTTTATTGCTTAATTTAGGCTCAATTATTTTCGATTTACGGCATATGAAATTTCAGGTAATACTTTAGGAATACTTTAGATGAAAGAGTCAACAGGTAACGAAGTCACATCAGCCTGCATGTGTATTATAATTTCATTTCACTTTATAGCACTTTTGATTGCAATGTATTGCTCTTACAATAACGATAACGATAACGATAATGTTTTTGTTCAATATAACAGGAAACCATTGCAAAGAAGTACAGGATTATGCATCTTTCCCACAAAGGAATATAAATGACAAATGGTTACGTGAACCTAAAAGGTGGACCAGTATTAAACTGAGAGCGAACGCCTTCAGTACAAAAATTCGGTTTCAGACATGAAGAGCAAGCAAGATGAGGACAATAAATTAAATCAGTAGAGGCAGGCCATTATGTTGTCAAGAAACAGTGAATAATATAACATTAGCGATTACACGACTAACCTGAATAATAGAAGAAATTAAAAGTTACCATAATGCGAAGAAAAGAGGGAGCAGGAAAGAAAGAATCATGAAAAAGTGACAAAGAACTGAAAATGGTTCCGAATAACGTAATTCCTTTCTGATTCCCGGGAACGAGGCAAGACGCTACATATATTACGGATGTGGCATGCACCAAGATTTATGGGGAATTTCGTACAATGGTCGGCAAAGTATGAAAGGGAACATTTAATATTTATCATGGCTTTTCATTGGTCAGGAAAAACATACATTTCCTCCATTTTTGCAACATAATTCATCCAATCCAGAGCGGTAGTCTTCAACCTTTTAATAAAAGAAAAGTTTCCGAAAAAGAAATAGGCAGACATGAATTTTTATATCAACGTGGACGAATTTCTATAGCAAACATAAATTTTAACTAAAAAAAATTAATAAATAATAGAAAAAGCACTCTCAGAGCGCATACCTCTCCCATGGTCAAACTCAAACGCAATTTGACAGGTCAAGTGGAAAATTAACTTCATGTGCAATTCTCTGTTTGTAAGTGTTTATCAAATTTTATATCGAAATATTCACTAATTGGTTGAGGGATGTTGGTGCCTAAATTATAAAACATTTAAAACAAGACTTGTCAATCATCCCAATGAAAGAGCTCTGCTTCCAACAATTACATTCTTAAATCTCACAAGATAAAATCACAAGTGGCAATTCACTTGACCCACCTTTACAAAATGATCATTAAGATCCAGAAGTAGCTTTTCGCGCAATATTGCTCACAACAAACATAAAAAAAGAATAAAGAATCTATTTCAGATTTCTGTAGCATAATTTATCCTAACCTCTGATGCTACTTCAGAAGCGATTAGATGCCATTGTATGAGTTTTCTTTGGCAGGTGAAGCTATCCGTTATTATGCATAGAAGAGCCAATATCAACATTTGCCTAGGAGGGCAATTTTTTTTATTCAGATCAGGTTAAGAGAACTCATCATACGCAATTTCCATTGCATGTTAGGGTATTCCCAAGTGGAAGTGATCTAAGATATAGTATGTGTTAGCTGTGGCTTCAAGTGTTGGCAAATACGTACATATCCTCTAAAAATGTAAATATTTTTCAAATGTCTTTTGAAACTATAGGATCACGTTTATACATGCCGTGGCATTCATGTTATGACACTAGCTTTCTTTTATAAAACTAGGCTCGATGATATTTCTTTCCAGTGCATCGTTAGAATAAGGTATTTGGTCCCCAGGCCAGTTGCTGGGATGTTTTTAAGCTCGCAAATTTGTTATAAAATTCCACTGGTCACCTCTGCTTATTTTAAACATTTTACATGTTGGTATATTCTCTTTTCCCGTGTGTTATTTTTTTCAGCTCGACCATTAAAATAAATGCTATCACAATCTTTTAGTATTGTTGGTAGAGTTCTCTATACGCGCATGTTTTATTGGTTTTAAAGGTAGTACAAGCTAATTTTTTGAGAGAGAGAGAGAGAGAGAGAGAGAGAGAGAGAGAGAGAGAGAGAGAGAACTAGAAAAGGGTCACTTTCTACAGGGAAAGGCGATGCCACTCTATTGCCCCCCTTCTTTTTTCCTCAGGCATCTCCTTTCTAACTAGCAATTCTCAGTAGTTTGTTTTACTTCGTTTTGTTCAGTTTTGTTTGTATATTTTTATTTCAGTATCTGAAATGTTGTACTTTTCTTATCAAAGACTGCATTTAAACAAGGGAGAATTGTAATTTTTGAAGCTTTTTAGGAAGATAAAAAAACCCTGTTAATTAATGGACCAGCATATCTAACTATTAACTATTTTCACAAAGTTTAAATCACTCTGCAACCTCTTATGATCTAATTCTGAGCTATTGTGTCGTGACCAAAAAATGCCGAGGGAATCTGATACAATTTTATTTATGTATTTATTTATTTAATTATTCATTTATTTATTTTTAAAGAATGATTGATTTCCGGATTGGTGAAAATCTGTATTAAAACTTCGCCATATATCAAATTTAATTTTCGCTTCACTTCCTTTCCATAAACACACCTAACAAGAAAGAGAAACTTACATAATAATAAATAATAATAATAATAATAATAATAATAATAATAATAATAATAATAATAATAATAATAATAATAATAATAATAAAAACAAACCGAACAGCACTTCTAGGAAAGCGAAACGAATTCAATAATTGTCCCTTAATCTGTTCTAGGAAGCAAGTCAGATCTGATATCAGACAAACAACATTTCTATTTCCCTTTACGAAGAAAAAAAAAACGAACCAACGAGATTTGCATTCATCTGATTCGTGCTGCGGAAGAGCACTACTTCCCCTCTCCGCTGCAGGTATATTGAATTAATGATTCTAGTGGCGTCGTTGGGCTAAGAGGGATCGGGGGACGAAAAATGGAAACGCCTGACATTCATGAATTTCTCAGGGGAGATTATGGGGGCTGGAACTTCTTCACCGGCCACGGAGCCAGAAAATGGGAATGACAATAATCTGCGAAGTCGGGGTGAGGACACACGTGAAGAGCGATTCTCCGGGCTGATAGAGAGAGAGAGAGAGAGAGAGAGAGAGAGAGAGAGAGAGAGACCTTTGTTGTCATCGATTTCTGCATTGTCGAGTCTGGGAGACATACGAATAACGTAGAATTTATTGACAAGGAAGCAATTCATTCATGAAGCCATCTCGAATGTATTTTTTTTAGTGTGCTTACTAAAGCAATAGTAATCACTTGTCACGTACAGACGGCCAACGAAGAATTGGCGTAGTTTCTTAATTCATTGTTCGTTATGGAAATATTGCCATATGCAGGTGCCAGATTATTTACTTAACAATAAATAACATTCCTTTCAGAGGTGCTATACTTGAAATAAATTACATTAGAATAGAGTAGACTTATTCAACGTATTAAAGATAATTATTTTGCAAAGTAAGGAAAATATATACCGATGGGTCCACGATTTCTAATTTTATTCTCAACTCTAGCTTCGTGACAGCATACCGAAGCATTTTGAAGTTGACTTTGCTGCCGCTCGAGTCTTGACTCAACGTATCGTACTGCACTGGGGTGTTGTCATTTCGACTCCTACAGCCGATAAACAATACATCAAGGCGTTAACATTCTTTGAAAACGATGTTTAATTAAACTAATTTTGTCCTTTGATCAATAGAATAATTTGCAGGACATAATATTTAGTGGGCCTTCTGATTTTCACACATGATTAGCCTAGGTCTATTTTGAGCATTATACTCTCTCGGATACGTAATATAAATGAATATTTAAATCGACTATATATATATATATATATATATATATATATATATATATCTATTATAGATATAATATATATATATATATATATATATATATATATATATATATATATATATATCATATATATATATAATTAATCTGCTTTATTTGATTATTCCCGTTATTCTTGTTTTATTAGCCATGTTCGCCCTTCTTCTTATCCTTTTCATAATTGCTTAACATAATTAACTCAGACCTAGCTATTCAAAAAAAAAAAAAAAAAAAAATCAAACGAATATAATTCAGTCTTATTTTTTTATCGAATTCCTTGCGTATCACCCTGTTTCATTTGGACACGTTGGAAAGCTGTGGGAGTCAAAACTGACGAATACATTAAGAACGGCTTACTTTCATTAAAGCTTTCTTAGGTTGATCTCTCTGTAGCTATTCATTTCTTCTAACTAGAAATTAATTAAAATTAGTTTCACATGTATACCTCGACCTACTACTATAAGCATATTATAAGTAGCTGAAAAGATAAAAAATATGAAAGGTGACGTTCTCGTTTAAGTCTATTTCATGTTTTTATTTATTTTTTTTTTTTTCAAGACTGCTTTAATCAAGGGTTGCGCTTTGACGGCTACAGGGTGTAACACGAGTGTATGCACATATTTTGGGGAATGAAAGATGAAGTTTCTTTGAACAGAAAATATTTTATAAACATGCATTTTAAGGCGCCCGTTGTCGGTGCGGGGAATTTTAAAATAACCGTTATCATTACTGATGCTTTCAAGCGATGGAGTTCGTAGTGAGAAGTCGGCTCGAGTCGCCTGAGATGTAGAAGAGAGCGGAGGTGGCGTATAGGAGTGATGGAGGGATTAGGCCGATGTTAATAAAGTATCTCCCAATAAAATGTATTCTTTAGGTTTTGAAGAAAAAAAAATGCATGCATCATTGAAACCGTTTCCCTCCCTATCCGTGGTATTCACTGGCTACCGATAAAAAACAACAAGATTAAGCCTAACTGAATCTCTCATCCATCAAAGATACGTTTGCTTATTCATTAGACTTATTCAGTAGACACTTATCAAAGATTTCAAGTGGAGATTTAAAAATCTCTTCCTCTCCATCTAAAGTATTCATCAGACAATGTCGTGACGATGCATTAGAATTCAAAATTCACAAATGAATGTTGCTCAGCAACGTTTACACTACTGTATTGACTTGCTCTCTTGTGGTGCTTTGAGGTGTTCCACCTCTAGGCCCATGTTCTAAATTTTGCCGTTCTTTAAACAATTTGATTCATCTATGTATGATTCTCTCCGGTTTATTAAGCTTTCTTGATATCTCTCCAACGGGAACTTGCACCGAATGCAGTGCAATAATTGTCTCTCGCTCATCGAGGGATGTTTCTTAGACCGATAAATGACACATTGACATTAGATTCCCGTGCACATAACATCAAAAGCAATAGAGTGAGGTGGCCTGGTTCACACTGTTAGGATATCGTTATTTTTTCTTTTTGTTTTTAAATTTGATAGCTTTTTGTGAGATTCCAATGTTTTCTGTAAAATTTAACAAATGGAATAGTTCAACTACCTTCAATTTAATATTGAAATGATAATTTAAGGACTATATTTATGCGATACAACTAATGATAGGTGTCTCCTATCTATTTGGTAACGTATATCTATGGTTGTGATATGACGTTTTTTATCACGTCAATTCTGCTATATGGAAAATAGTTTTACACAATAACATAACATAATGTTCTAAAGATATCAGTGACTGTTTTTAACGTCATTACATACGATTTCTTCCATCTTTGAACAGAAAAATCAATAAATAAGGCAGGAATCGTGCGACAGGCAAGTGAACGAAAAATTATGAAACTCTGCCACGAGTTTTTTGGCCGACAGTACAAAAAAGACTAAGACAAAGCTGGCGATGAGTAGGAGAATTTTGATTTATTTTGATCTTTGATTTCTCATGCTCAAGTCAGAGTGAGTAAAGAAAAAAGTTACCTCGAATTCTCGAGCCCTAAGTTTGTAAATACATTTTTATTATTCCTCACGACGTGAAGTTTGAGCCATTCTATAACCATGGGGTGGTGTGACTATTTCGATTTTGAAAGAAGTGCGTAATCCTGCTTCATGATCGTTTTCGGTAAAACAATCCTCTTTTATAGACTTACGATTGTTCCGTGCTTTAAAAGAGAACCTCCATCCATTCTATTTACATTACCAAAATGATGCTAAACAAAGTATTTAAAAAGATGTATCATTGACTGATTGAAGGTAAATAAAAAGCCAATACTGAAGTCTGTATTGCTTGTGTTCAGCTTACTCACTTCAACACCGGAAGTGTTTATTGAAATATCAAAGTATCCTGTCACCATTACTGTATGAAAACAAATTCTGATCCTGAAATGTTTGGTTTTGCATTTTATTAAAAATATTCTAATAAGATAGAGAGGACATCTGATAATCACTGGTAACCTCTCTGA